>NC_068380.1:15161657-15379157 GCF_023724105.1 Carassius gibelio | reverse complement strand
GGCCACTCCATAACATTAATTTTGTTGGTTTGGAACCAAGACTTTGCCCGTTTACTAGTGTGTTTTGGGTCATTGTCTTGTTGAAACAACCATTTCAAGGGCATGTCCTCTTCAGCATAGGGCAACATGACCTCTTCAAGTATTTTAACATATGCAAACTGATCCATGATCCCTGGTATGCGATAAATAGGCCCAACACCATAGTAGGAGAAACATGCCCATATCATGATGCTTGCACCTCCATGCTTCACTGTCTTCACTGTGTACTGTGGCTTGAATTCAGAGTTTGGGGGTCGTCTCACAAACTGCCTGTGGCCCTTGGACCCAAAAAGAACAATTTTACTCTCATCAGTCCACAAAATGTTCCTCCATTTCTCTTTAGGCCAATTGATGTGTTCTTTGGCAAATTGTAACCTCTTCTGCACATGCCTTTTTTTTAACAGAGGGACTTTGCGGGGGATTCTTGAAAATAGATTAGCTTCACACAGACGTCTTCTAACTGTCACAGTACTTACAGGTAACTCCAGACTGTCTTTGATCATCCTGGAGGTGATCATTGGCTGAGCCTTTGCCATTCTGGTTGTTCTTCTATCCATTTTGATGGTTGTCTTCCGTTTTCTTCCACGTCTCTCTGGTTTTGCTCTCCATTTTAAGGCATTGGAGATCATTTTAGCTGAACAGCCTATCATTTTTTGCACCTCTTTATAGGTTTTCCCCTCTCTAATCAACTTTTTAATCAAAGTACGCTGTTCTTCTGAACAATGTCTTGAACGACCCATTTTCCTCAGCTTTCAAATGCATGTTCAACAAGTGTTGGCTTCATCCTTAAATAGGGGCCACCTGATTCAAACCTGTTTCTTCACAAAATTGATGACCTCAGTGACTGAATGCCACACTGCTATTTTTTTGAACACATCCCTTTCAACTAATTCAACTAATTGCCCAATTGCACAGCCTTAAGAGCGTGCATATCATGAATGCTGGGTCTCATTTGTTTTCTAAAAATCTACTGAACCTACTGGTAACTTGTTTGCCACGTAGCAATAAAAAAATATACGAAAAACCTTGATTATTCTGGTTAGTCACATTGTACTGCTATTATTTTGAACAATACTGTACACTTTTTCCCATTTTCCAAAATTCATAAAAGGTGTTCCTTTATAGGTTAGCTGATTCTTTCAAGTCATATGTATTCAGAGTGACCCCTACTATCACTGTATTAATATTCAAGGCATTTTACTGTATAGTTTTGGAGAAAACTAAAAGCAAATTCCCGCAAAACATCAATCTCCATTGTTGCACTTAAACTTTTTCCCATTTTCAAAAATTCATATAAAGTGTTCCTTTATAGGTTTGCTCATTCTTTTAATGTATATGTATTCAGAGTGACCCAGACTACCACTGTATTATTTATCAAGGCATTTTACTGTATAGTTTTGGAGAAAACTAAAAGCAAATTCACCCAAAACATCAAAAACCATTGTTGCACTTACACTTTTTCCCATATTCCAAAATTCATAAAAGGTGTTCCTTTATAGGTTAGCTCATTCTTTCAAGTCATATGTATTCAGAGTGACCCCTACGTTCACTGTATTAATATTCAAGGCATTTTACTGTATAGTTTTGGAGAAAACTAAAAGCAAATTCACCCAAAACATCAATCTCCATTGTTGCACTTAAACTTTTTCCCATTTTCAAAAATTCATATACAGTGTTCCTTTATAGGTTAGCTCATTCTTTTAATGTATATGAATTCAGAGTGACCCAGACTACCACTGCATTAATTATCAAGGCATTTTACTGTATAGTTTTGGAGAAAACTAAAAGCAAATTCACCCAAAACATCAAAATCCATTGTTGCACTTACACTTTTTCCCATTTTCCAAAATTCATAAAAGGTGTTCCTATATAGGTTAGCTCATTCTTTCAAGTCATATGTATTCAGAGTGACCCTACTATCACTGTATTAATATTCAAGGCATTTTACTGTATAGTTTTGGAGAAAACTAAAAGCAAATTCCCGCAAAACATCAATCTCCATTGTTGCACTTAAACTTATTCCCATTTTCAAAAATTCATATAAAGTGTTCCTTTATAGGTTAGCTCATTCTTTTAATGTATATGTATTCAGAGTGACCCAGACTACCACTGTATTAATTATCAAGGGATTTTACTGTATAGTTTTGGAGAAAACTAAAAGCAAATTCACCCAAAATATCACAATCCATTGTTGCACTTACACTTTTTCCCATTTTCCAAAATTCATAAAAGGTGTTCCTATATAGGTTAGCTCATTCTTTCAAGTCATATGTATTCAGAGTGACCCAGACTACCACTGTATTAATTATCAAGGCATTTTACTGTATAGTTTTGGAGAAAACTAAAAGCAAATTCACCCAAAACATCAAAATCCATTGTTGCACACACTTTTTCCCATTTTCCAAAATATATAAAAGGTGATCCTTTATAGGTTAGCTCATTCTTTCAAGTCATATGTATTCAGAGTGACCCCTACTATCACTGTATTAATATTCAAGGCATTTTACTGTATCGTTTTGGAGAAAACTAAAAGCAAATTCCCGCAAAACATCAATCTCCATTGTTGCACTTAAACTTATTCCCATTTTCAAAATTTCATATAAAGTGTTCATTTATAGGTTAGCTCATTCTTTTAATGTATATGTATTCAGAGTGACCCAGACTACCACTGTATTAATTATCAAGGGATTTTACTGTATAGTTTTGGAGAAAACTAAAAGCAAATTCACCCAAAACATCAAAATCCATTGTTGCACTTACAGTTTTGTTCAAAATAATAGCAGTACAATGTGACTAACCAGAATAATCAAGGTTTTTAGTATATTTTTTATTGCTACGTGGCAAACAAGTTACCAGTAGGTTCCGTAGATTGTCAGAAAACAAACAAGACCCAGCATTCATGATATGCACGCTCTTAAGGCTGTGCAATTGGGCAATTAGTTGAAAGGGGTGTGTTCAAAAAAATAGCAGTGTCTACCTTTGACTGTACAAACTCAAAACTATTTTGTACAAACATTTTTTTTTTTTTCTGGGATTTAGCAATCCTGTGAATCACTAAACTAATATTTAGTTGTATGACCACAGTTTTTTAAAACTGCTTGACATCTGTGTGGCATGGAGTCAACCAACTTGTGGCACCTCTCAGCTGTTATTCCACTCCATCATTCTTTAACAACATTCCACAATTCATTCACATTTCTTGGTTTTGCTTCAGAAACAGCATTTTTGATATCACCCCACAAGTTCTCAATTGGATTAAGGTCTGGAGATTGGGCTGGCCACTCCATAACATTAATTTTGTTGGTTTGGAACCAAGACTTTGCCCGTTTACTAGTGTGTTTTGGGTCATTGTCTTGTTGAAACAACCATTTCAAGGGCATGTCCTCTTCAGCATAGGGCAACATGACCTCTTCAAGTATTTTAACATATGCAAACTGATCCATGATCCCTGGTATGCGATAAATAGGCCCAACACCATAGTAGGAGAAACATGCCCATATCATGATGCTTGCACCTCCATGCTTCACTGTCTTCACTGTGTACTGTGGCTTGAATTCAGAGTTTGGGGGTCGTCTCACAAACTGCCTGTGGCCCTTGGACCCAAAAAGAACAATTTTACTCTCATCAGTCCACAAAATGTTCCTCCATTTCTCTTTAGGCCAGTTGATGTGTTCTTTGGCAAATTGTAACCTCTTCTGCACATGCCTTTTTTTTAACAGAGGCACTTTGCGGGGGATTCTTGAAAATAGATTAGCTTCACACAGACGTCTTCTAACTGTCACAGTACTTACAGGTAACTCCAGACTGTCTTTGATCATCCTGGAGGTGATCATTGGCTGAGCCTTTGCCATTCTGGTTATTCTTCTATCCATTTTGATGGTTGTCTTCCGTTTTCTTCCACGTCTCTCTGGTTTTGCTCTCCATTTTAAGGCATTGGAGATCATTTTAGCTGAACAGCCTATCATTTTTTGCACCTCTTTATAGGTTTTCCCCTCTCTAATCAACTTTTTAATCAAAGTACGCTGTTCTTCTGAACAATGTCTTGAACGACCCATTTTCCTCAGCTTTCAAATGCATGTTCAACAAGTGTTGGCTTCATCCTTAAATAGGGGCCACCTGATTCACACCTGTTTCTTCACAAAATTGATGACCTCAGTGATTGAATGCCACACTGCTATTTTTTTGAACACACCCCTTTCAACTAATTCAACTAATTGCCCAATTGCACAGCCTTAAGAGCGTGCATATCATGAATGCTGGGTCTCATTTGTTTTCTGAGAATCTACTGAACCTACTGGTAACTTGTTTGCCACGTAGCAATAAAAAAATATACGAAAAACCTTGATTATTCTGGTTAGTCACATTGTACTGCTATTATTTTGAACAATACTGTACACTTTTTCCCATTTTCCAAAATTCATAAAAGGTGTTCCTTTATAGGTTAGCTCATTCTTTTAATGTATATGTATTCAGAGTGACCCAGACTACCACTGTATTAATTATCAAGGCATTTTACTGTATAGTTTTTTTAGAAAACTAAAAGCAAATTCACCCAAAACATCAAAATCCATTGTTGCACACACTTTTTCCCATTTTCCAAAATATATAAAAGGTGATCCTTTATAGGTTAGCTCATTCTTTCAAGTCATATGTATTCAGAGTGACCCCTACTATCACTGTATTAATATTCAAGGCATTTTACTGTATCGTTTTGGAGAAAACTAAAAGCAAATTCCCGCAAAACATCAATCTCCATTGTTGCACTTAAACTTATTCCCATTTTCAAAATTTCATATAAAGTGTTCATTTATAGGTTAGCTCATTCTTTTAATGTATATGTATTCAGAGTGACCCAGACTACCACTGTATTAATTATCAAGGGATTTTACTGTATAGTTTTGGAGAAAACTAAAAGCAAATTCACCCAAAACATCAAAATCCATTGTTGCACTTACACTTTTTCCCATTTTCCAAAATTCATAAAAGGTGTTCCTTTATAGGTTAGCTCATTCTTTTAATGTATATGTATTCACAGTGACCCAGACTACCACTGTATTAATTATCAAGGCATTTTACTGTATAGTTTTTTTAGAAAACTAAAAGCAAATTCACCCAAAACATCAAAATCCATTGTTGCACTTACACTTTTTCCCATTTTCCAAAATTCATAAAAGGTGTTCCTTTATAGGTTAGCTCATTCTTTCAAGTCATATGTATTCAGAGTGACCCCTACTATCACTGTATTAATATTCAAGGCATTTTACTGTATAGTTTTGCAGAAAACTAAAAGCAAATTCCCCCAAAACATCAATCTCCATTTTTGCACAAACTTTTTCCCATTTTCAAAAATTCATATAAAGTGTTCCTTTATAGGTTAGCTCATTCTTTTAATGTATATGTATTCAGAGTGACCCAGACTACCACTGTATTAATTATCAAGGGATTTTACTGTATAGTTTTGGAGAAAACTAAAAGCAAATTCACCCAAAACATCCAAATCCATTGTTGCACTTACACTTTTTCCCATTTTCCAAAATTCATAAAAGGTGTTCCTATATAGGTTAGCTCATTCTTTCAAGTCATATGTATTCAGAGTGACCCGTACTATCACTGTATTCATTTTCAAGGCATTTTACTGTATAGTTTTGGAGAAAACTAAAAGCAAATTCACCCAAAACATCAAACTCCATTGTTGCACTTACACTTTTTCCCATTTTCCAAAATTCATAAAAGGTGTTCCTTTATAGGTTAGCTGATTCTTTCAAGTCATATGTATTCAGAGTGACCCCTACTATCACTGTATTAATATTCAAGGCATTTTACTGTATAGTTTTGGAGAAAACTAAAAGCAAATTCCCGCAAAACATCAATCTCCATTGTAGCACTTAAACTTTTTCCCATTTTCAAAAATTCATATAAAGTGTTCCTTTATAGGTTAGCTCATTCTTTTAAAGTATATGTATTCAGAGTGACCCAGACTACCACTGTATTAATTATCAAGGCATTTTACTGTATAGTTTTGGAGAAAACTAAAAGCAAATTCACCCAAAACATCAAAATCCATTGTTGCACTTAACACTTTTTCCCATATTCCAAAATTCATAAAAGGTGTTCCTTTATAGGTTAGCTCATTCTTTCAAGTCATATGTATTCAGAGTGACCCCTACGTTCACTGTATTAATATTCAAGGCATTTTACTGTATAGTTTTGGAGAAAACTAAAAGCAAATTCACCCAAAACATCAATCTCCATTGTTGCACTTAAACTTTTTCCCATTTTCAAAAATTCATATACAGTGTTCCTTTATAGGTTAGCTCATTCTTTTAATGTATATGAATTCAGAGTGACCCAGACTACCACTGCATTAATTATCAAGGCATTTTACTGTATAGTTTTGGAGAAAACTAAAAGCAAATTCACCCAAAACATCAAAATCCATTGTTGCACTTACACTTTTTCCCATTTTCCAAAATTCATAAAAGGTGTTCCTATATAGGTTAGCTCATTCTTTCAAGTCATATGTATTCAGAGTGACCCCTACTATCACTGTATTAATATTCAAGGCATTTTACTGTATAGTTTTGGAGAAAACTAAAAGCAAATTCACCCAAAACATCCAAATCCATTGTTGCACTTACACTTTTTCCCATTTTCCAAAATTCATAAAAGGTGTTCCTATATAGGTTAGCTCATTCTTTCAAGTCATATGTATTCAGAGTGACCCGTACTATCACTGTATTCATTTTCAAGGCATTTTACTGTATAGTTTTGGAGAAAACTAAAAGCAAATTCACCCAAAACATCAAACTCCATTGTTGCACTTACACTTTTTCCCATTTTCCAAAATTCATAAAAGGTGTTCCTTTATAGGTTAGCTCATTCTTTCAAGTCATATGTATTCAGAGTGACCCCTACTATCACTGTATTAATATTCAAGGCATTTTACTCTATAGTTTTTTTAGAAAACTAAAAGCAAATTCACCCAAAACATCAAAATCCATTGTTGCACTTACACTTTTTCCCATTTTCCAAAATTCATAAAAGGTGTTCCTTTATAGGTTAGCTCATTCTTTCAAGTCATATGTATTCAGAGTGACCCCTACTATCACTGTATTAATATTCAAGGCATTTTACTGTATAGTTTTGCAGAAAACTAAAAGCAAATTCCCCCAAAACATCAATCTCCATTTTTGCACTTAAACTTTTTCCCATTTTCAAAAATTCATATAAAGTGTTCCTTTATAGGTTAGCTCATTCTTTTAATGTATATGTATTCAGAGTGACCCAGACTACCACTGTATTAATTATCAAGGGATTTTACTGTATAGTTTTGGAGAAAACTAAAAGCAAATTCACCCAAAACATCAAAATCCATTGTTCCACTTACACTTTTTCCCATTTTCCAAAATTCATAAAAGGTGTTCCTTTATAGGTTAGCTCATTCTTTCAAGTCATATGTATTCAGAGTGACCCCTACTATCACTGTATTAATATTCAAGGCATTTTACTGTATAGTTTTGGAGAAAACTAAAAGCAAATTCCCGCAAAACATCAATCTCCATTGTTGCACTTAAACTTTTTCCCATTTTCAAAAATTCATATAAAGTACTCCTTTATAGGTTAGTTCATTCTTTTAATGTATATGTATTCAGAGTGACCCAGACTACCACTGTATTAATTATCAAGGCATTTTACTGTATAGTTTTGGAGAAAACTAAAAGCAAATTCACCCAAAACATCAAACTCCATTGTTGCACTTACACTTTTTCCCCTTTTCCAACATTCATAAAAAGGGTTGATTTATAGGTTAGCTCATTCTTTTAGGGTTGCTTTATTCTTTCAAATCATATGTATTCAGAGTGACCCATACTATCACCCATACTATCACCCATACTATATATGGATTCATTTTCAAAGCAGAAGCAGAGTCCTGGAGAAGACCTAGGACACGCTGGAGGGACTATGTCTCCCGGCTGACCTGGAAGTGTGACGGTTGGGTTTAGGATAAACACACGGAGAGGGCAGGATCCAATAGCAAGGTATGGGTTTTATTAACAGAAGGGTAAATTCAAAATAAACAGTCTTGATAGACAAACAAACCAAAAGAGGGAACCGGATGAAACGGGAAACTCGGAGGAACGAGAAGGTAGGTGAAGTCTCGGGAGACGAGAGCATAGACACATAGGATAAGGACTCCATACAGACAACAGAGAAAGACAGCTCTATATAGGGAGACTAATGACAAAGGATTGTCAGCACCTGTGCGATTTAATTGGAGTGCAATTACTGTGACGACACGACCAGACTAGCGGAATTAAAGTGCCTATGGTGAAGTGCCTAAGGAGAAGTGAGCTCACTAGGGGACACCCAGGAAAAAAGAGACTGACAGCGTGACAGGAAGAAGTGGCTTGGGAGAGGGAAGTCTGGGCGTCTCTGCTTAGACTGTTGACCCCGCGACCCGGCCCCGTATAAGTGGAAGATGATGGATGGATGGATGGATTTACATTTAGTCATTTTGTAGACGCTTTTATCCAAAGCGACTCACAATTTCGGGATACATAAAGTGATTCTTCTTAGAGGCAAACAGACACAGGAAGTGCTTGTAATACCAAGTTTTAGACATTGTTCAAATAAGTAAAAGCTAGAAAAAGAAGGAATAAATAGAGTTGTTGTTTTTTTTCGATGAAGCCAAGTAGTTTTGAAAGAGATGAGCTTTCAGCTGTCGCTTGAAAATTGTCAGGGATTCAGCATTCCTGATAGGGGTGGGATGATCATATTTTTTTTATTTTGACTGTATGGTTTTGAATAAGATTAATGGCAAAATCACTTAAAAATAAAAATTCATTCTACCAGTTGCACCATTACCAATTTTCAAACACCCATAAGGTGGAAATAGGAAATACCCTCCTGATACACTCAACCTCTTCTTACATTTTAATTATTAGTGTCACATTTAATTAAGTTCAAATCTTAATTTTAACCATAGAAAATGATTAGGTTAATTACCTCTGAGAAGTCCTTATTTGTGTCCATGGTTTATAATTTTTAGTTAAATTTCTTATGTCTTTGCTTTTATAGCCCTGAGGTTGTTGTATTGTTAATGGTGATTATGCTTGAAAAGCAATTATTTGTTTTGCTTTGTTTGTTTCCCATAATCATAAGTCTGTTGAATAGGTTTGCTTAGCTGCAATTTCTTGTTTCTCCTTACATGTAACTGATCGATTATAATTGTATTAAAACGGATTTTAGAATGATCAATCTCAATTAAAATCCATTGATACAACAAGATACAACAAGATTACACATGGTAAGCTAGGTGACAACACAAATTTTTTAATTTTTAATTTTACTAATCTTTATTTTATCATATTCTTTGTACTTTTATAAACATTATGCATTTTATATAAATACATGATATTTATATATATTATACATTTATTTGTGGGTTTTTTCTTCTTCTTTTTTTGCCTTTCTTGTTTTAGAAAACAACTTTGTGCATCTTAAGGAATAATAGCACTTTGGGCATACTGTTGTATATCCCATCAGACTGCACAACAGTGCCTAGTGTGGCTTCAACACCTGTGAACAATTATTGACTGTCTTCTGCACACTGATGCGTACACCTTAAATCATCTTCTCATATTAGGTTTTTGTTTCACTGCATAAAAAATTACATATTTGCATTTGTATCTGTGAAATGTCATAATATAGGTTAAATAATCCCTATCACATCTTATTTCGGTTTTTCAGTCTTGATGAAACTCTTGTTTAAGTTCCATTAGGTTGAATTGCAGCCGTCCGCACGTGGCTGTCGTGCTGTTTTGTGTTAATTTTATTATTAAAGCTTATTTTGAATGTCCGCTGGTTCCCGCCTCCTTCCCAAGATTCAGAAGCTTTTATAGTGTTACACTGGTGCCGAAACCTGGGAGGAAGGAGGGACGCGCTGCTGAAGATAACTTGTCGCTGTGGTGAGTCTGCGGTGCCATCGAGCAGGGCGAGGCAGTGTGCCGCCGTGGACGCTTGAGGGAGCGGAGGAGATGGCACCGTTCGCCAGGGGCCCGAGCCTGCTGCCATCCCCCGGAAAGGGGAGGAGCAGAGAACGGGGACTCCTCCCGGCTGCCCAAAACCTGGTAGAGCCGTCGCCATCCACTGGGCGGCGGAGGAGTGTCGTGCATTTTGTTGTTTTCGATGATTTTGCTTTTAGTTTTCTCAAGAACTATACAGTAAAATGCCTTATAAATGAATACAGCGATAGTTATGGTCACTCTGAATACATATGACTTGAAAGAATGAGCTAACCTATAAAGGAACCCTTTATAGGTTAGCTCATTTCACAAAAAAACTTGACAATGAATATATTGATAGTCAGGGTCACTCTGAATACATGTCCACTGAAAGAATGAGCTAACCTATAAAGGAAACCTTTTTATGAGTGTTGGAAAATGGGACACAGTGCAATTGCTAGGATGCATTTAGTTTTTTGGGGGGAATTTGATTTTAGTTTTCTCAAAAAATATACAGTAAAATGCCTTGAATATTAATACAGCGATAGTCAGGGTCACTCTGAATACATGTCCACTGAAGAAATGAGCTAACCTATAAAGCATACCTTTTTATGAGTGTTGGAAAATGGGACAAACTACAATTGCTAGGATGCATTTTTTTAGGGTGAATTTGCTTTTAGTTTCTCAAAAACTATACAGTGAAATGCCTTGAAAATGAATCCAGTAATAGTAGGGGTCACTCTGAATACATATGCATTAAAAGAATGAGCTAACCTATAAAGGAACACTTTATATGAATTTTGGAAAATTGGATAAACTGCAATTGCTAGGATGCATTTTGTTGTTTTGGGTGAATTTGCTTTTAGTTTTCTCCAAAATTATACAGTAAAATGGCTTGAAAATTAATACAGTGATACTCGGGGTCACTCTGAATACATGTCCACTGAAAGAATGAGCTAACCTATAAAGGAAACCTTTTTATGAGTGTTGGAAAATGGGACACAGTGCAATTGCTAGGATGCATTTAGTTTTTTGGGGGGAATTTGATTTTAGTTTTCTCAAAAAATATACAGTAAAATGACTTGAATATTAATACAGCGATAGTCAGGGTCACTCTGAATACATGTCCACTGAAGAAATGAGCTAACCTATAAAGCATACCTTTTTATGAGTGTTGGAAAATGGGACAAACTACAATTGCTAGGATGCATTTTTTTAGGGTGAATTTGCTTTTAGTTTCTCAAAAACTATACAGTGAAATGCCTTGAAAATGAATCCAGTAATAGTAGGGGTCACTCTGAATACATATGCATTAAAAGAATGAGCTAACCTATAAAGGAACACTTTATATGAATTTTGGAAAATTGGATAAACTGCAATTGCTAGGATGCATTTTGTTGTTTTGGGTGAATTTGCTTTTAGTTTTCTCCAAAATTATACAGTAAAATGGCTTGAAAATTAATACAGTGATACTCGGGGTCACTCTGAATACATGTCCACTGAAAGAATGAGCTAACCTATAAAGGAAACCTTTTTATGAGTGTTGGAAAATGGGACACAGTGCAATTGCTAGGAAGCATTTAGTTTTTTGGGGGGAATTTGATTTTAGTTTTCTCAAAAAATATACAGTAAAATGCCTTGAATATTAATACAGCGATAGTCAGGGTCACTCTGAATACATGTCCACTGAAGAAATGAGCTAACCTATAAAGCAAACCTTTTTATGAGTGTTGGAAAATGGGACAAACTACAATTGCTAGGATGCATTTTTTTTTAGGGTGAATTTGCTTTTAGTTTCTCAAAAACTATATAGTGAAATGCCTTGAATATTAATACAGTGATAGTAGGGGTCACTCTGAATACATACAGTATTGTTCAAAATAATAGCAGTACAATGTGACTAACCAGAATAATCAAGGTTTTTAGTATATTTTTTATTGCTACGTGGCAAACAAGTTACCAGTAGGTTCAGTAGATTCTCAGAAAACAAATGAGACCCAGCATTCATGAAATGCACGCTCTTAAGGCTGTGCAATTGGGCAATTAGTTGAATTAGTTGAAAGGGGTGTGTAATAAAAAAATATACAAAAAACCTTGATTATTCTGGTTAGTCACATTGTACTGCTATTATTTTGAACAATACTGTATGACTTGAAAGAATGAGCTAACCTATAAAGGAACATCTTTTATGAATTTTGGAAAATGGGAAAAAGTGTAAGTGCAACAATGGATTTTGATGTTTTGGGTGAATTTGCTTTTAGTTTTCTAAAAAAACTATAGAGTAAAATGCCTTGAATATTAATACAGTGATAGTAGGGGTCACTCTGAATACATATGACTTGAAAGAATGAGCTAACCTATATAGGAACACCTTTTATGAATTTTGGAAAATGGGAAAAAGTGTAAGTGCAACAATGGATTTTGATGTTTTGGGTGAATTTGCTTTTAGTTTTCTCCAAAACTATACAGTAAAATGCCTTGATAATTAATACAGTGGTAGTCTGGGTCACTCTGAATTCATATACATTAAAAGAATGAGCTAACCTATAAAGGAACACTGTATATGAATTTTTGAAAATGGGAAAAAGTTTAAGTGCAACAATGGAGATTGATGTTTTGGGTGAATTTGCTTTTAGTTTTCTCCAAAACTATACAGTAAAATGCCTTGAATATTAATACAGTGAAAGTAGGGGTCACTCTGAATACATATGACTTGAAAGAATGAGCTAACCTATAAAGGAACACCTTTTATGAATTTTGGAATATGGGAAAAAGTGTTAAGTGCAACAATGGATTTTGATGTTTTGGGTGAATTTGCTTTTAGTTTTCTCCAAAACTATACAGTAAAATGCCTTGATAATTAATACAGTGGTAGTCTGGGTCACTCTGAATACATATACATTAAAAGAATGAGCTAACCTGTAAAGGAACACTTTATATGAATTTTTGAAAATGGGAAAAAGTTTAAGTGCTACAATGGAGATTGATGTTTTGCGGGAATTTGCTTTTAGTTTTCTCCAAAACTATACAGTAAAATGCCTTGAATATTAATACAGTGATAGTAGGGGTCACTCTGAATACATATGACTTGAAAGAATGAGCTAACCTATAAAGGAACACCTTTTATGAATTTTGGAAAATGGGAAAAAGTGTAAGTGCAACAATGGAGTTTGATGTTTTGGGTGAATTTGCTTTTAGTTTTCTCCAAAACTATACAGTAAAATGCCTTGAAAATGAATACAGTGATAGTACGGGTCACTCTGAATACATATGACTTGAAAGAATGAGCTAACCTATATAGGAACACCTTTTATGAATTTTGGAAAATGGGAAAAAGTGTTAGTGCAACAATGGATTTGGATGTTTTGGGTGAATTTGCTTTTAGTTTTCTCCAAAACTATACAGTAAAATCCCTTGATAATTAATACAGTGGTAGTCTGGGTCACTCTGAATACATATACATTAAAAGAATGAGCTAACCTATAAAGGAACACTTTATATGAATTTTTGAAAATGGGAAAAAGTTTAAGTGCAAAAATGGAGATTGATGTTTTGGGGGAATTTGCTTTTAGTTTTCTGCAAAACTATACAGTAAAATGCCTTGAATATTAATACAGTGATAGTAGGGGTCACTCTGAATACATATGACTTGAAAGAATGAGCTAACCTATAAAGGAACACCTTTTATGAATTTTGGAAAATGGGAAAAAGTGTAAGTGCAACAATGGATTTTGATGTTTTGGGTGAATTTGCTTTTAGTTTTCTAAAAAAACTATACAGTAAAATGCCTTGATAATTAATACAGTGGTAGTCTGGGTCACTCTGAATACATATACATTAAAAGAATGAGCTAACCTATAAAGGAACACCTTTTATGAATTTTGGAAAATGGGAAAAAGTGTAAGTGCAACAATGGATTTTGATGTTTTGGGTGAATTTGCTTT
Organism: Carassius gibelio; assembly: GCF_023724105.1. Classification (NCBI taxonomy): domain Eukaryota; kingdom Metazoa; phylum Chordata; class Actinopteri; order Cypriniformes; family Cyprinidae; genus Carassius; species Carassius gibelio. Next base: position 15,365,170 of record NC_068380.1, on the reverse strand, counting down.
TAGTTTTCTCCAAAACTATACAGTAAAATCCCTTGATAATTAATACAGTGGTAGTCTGGGTCACTCTGAATACATATACATTAAAAGAATGAGCTAACCTATAAATGAACACTTTATATGAAATTTTGAAAATGGGAATAAGTTTAAGTGCAACAATGGAGATTGATGTTTTGCGGGAATTTGCTTTTAGTTTTCTCCAAAACGATACAGTAAAATGCCTTGAATATTAATACAGTGATAGTAGGGGTCACTCTGAATACATATGACTTGAAAGAATGAGCTAACCTATAAAGGATCACCTTTTATATATTTTGGAAAATGGGAAAAAGTGTGTGCAACAATGGATTTTGATGTTTTGGGTGAATTTGCTTTTAGTTTTCTAAAAAAACTATACAGTAAAATGCCTTGATAATTAATACAGTGGTAGTCTGGGTCACTCTGAATACATATACATTAAAAGAATGAGCTAACCTATAAAGGAACACCTTTTATGAATTTTGGAAAATGGGAAAAAGTGTACAGTATTGTTCAAAATAATAGCAGTACAATGTGACTAACCAGAATAATCAAGGTTTTTCGTATATTTTTTTATTGCTACGTGGCAAACAAGTTACCAGTAGGTTCAGTAGATTCTCAGAAAACAAATGAGACCCAGCATTCATGATATGCACGCTCTTAAGGCTGTGCAATTGGGCAATTAGTTGAATTAGTTGAAAGGGGTGTGTTCAAAAAAATAGCAGTGTGGCATTCAATCACTGAGGTCATCAATTTTGTGAAGAAACAGGTGTGAATCAGGTGGCCCCTATTTAAGGATGAAGCCAACACTTGTTGAACATGCATTTGAAAGCTGAGGAAAATGGGTCGTTCAAGACATTGTTCAGAAGAACAGCGTACTTTGATTAAAAAGTTGATTAGAGAGGGGAAAACCTATAAAGAGGTGCAAAAAATGATAGGCTGTTCAGCTAAAATGATCTCCAATGCCTTAAAATGGAGAGCAAAACCAGAGAGACGTGGAAGAAAACGGAAGACAACCATCAAAATGGATAGAAGAATAACCAGAATGGCAAAGGCTCAGCCAATGATCACCTCCAGGATGATCAAAGACAGTCTGGAGTTACCTGTAAGTACTGTGACAGTTAGAAGACGTCTGTGTGAAGCTAATCTATTTTCAAGAATCCCCCGCAAAGTGCCTCTGTTAAAAAAAAGGCATGTGCAGAAGAGGTTACAATTTGCCAAAGAACACATCAACTGGCCTAAAGAGAAATGGAGGAACATTTTGTGGACTGATGAGAGTAAAATTGTTCTTTTTGGGTCCAAGGGCCACAGGCAGTTTGTGAGACGACCCCCAAACTCTGAATTCAAGCCACAGTACACAGTGAAGACAGTGAAGCATGGAGGTGCAAGCATCATGATATGGGCATGTTTCTCCTACTATGGTGTTGGGCCTATTTATCGCATACCAGGGATCATGGATCAGTTTGCATATGTTAAAATACTTGAAGAGGTCATGTTGCCCTATGCTGAAGAGGACATGCCCTTGAAATGGTTGTTTCAACAAGACAATGACCCAAAACACACTAGTAAACGGGCAAAGTCTTGGTTCCAAACCAACAAAATTAATGTTATGGAGTGGCCAGCCCAATCTCCAGACCTTAATCCAATTGAGAACTTGTGGGGTGATATCAAAAATGCTGTTTCTGAAGCAAAACCAAGAAATGTGAATGAATTGTGGAATGTTGTTAAAGAATGATGGAGTGGAATAACAGCTGAGAGGTGCCACAAGTTGGTTGACTCCATGCCACACAGATGTCAAGCAGTTTTAAAAAACTGTGGTCATACAACTAAATATTAGTTTAGTGATTCACAGGATTGCTAAATCCCAGAAAAAAAAAAAAATGTTTGTACAAAATAGTTTTGAGTTTGTACAGTCAAAGGTAGACACTGCTATTTTTTTGAACACACCCCTTTCAACTAATTGCCCAATTGCACAGCCTTAAGAGCGTGCATATCATGAATGCTGGGTCTTGTTTGTTTTCTGACAATCTACGGAACCTACTGGTAACTTGTTTGCCACGTAGCAATAAAAAATATACTAAAAACCTTGATTATTCTGGTTAGTCACATTGTACTGCTATTATTTTGAACAAAACTGTAAGTGCAACAATGGATTTTGATGTTTTGGGTGAATTTGCTTTTAGTTTTCTCCAAAACTATACAGTAAAATCCCTTGATAATTAATACAGTGGTAGTCTGGGTCACTCTGAATACATATACATTAAAAGAATGAGCTAACCTATAAATGAACACTTTATATGAAATTTTGAAAATGGGAATAAGTTTAAGTGCAACAATGGAGATTGATGTTTTGCGGGAATTTGCTTTTAGTTTTCTCCAAAACGATACAGTAAAATGCCTTGAATATTAATACAGTGATAGTAGGGGTCACTCTGAATACATATGACTTGAAAGAATGAGCTAACCTATAAAGGATCACCTTTTATATATTTTGGAAAATGGGAAAAAGTGTGTGCAACAATGGATTTTGATGTTTTGGGTGAATTTGCTTTTAGTTTTCTCCAAAACTATACAGTAAAATGCCTTGATAATTAATACAGTGGTAGTCTGGGTCACTCTGAATACATATGACTTGAAAGAATGAGCTAACCTATATAGGAACACCTTTTATGAATTTTGGAAAATGGGAAAAAGTGTAAGTGCAACAATGGATTTTGATATTTTGGGTGAATTTGCTTTTAGTTTTCTCCAAAACTATACAGTAAAATCCCTTGATAATTAATACAGTGGTAGTCTGGGTCACTCTGAATACATATACATTAAAAGAATGAGCTAACCTATAAAGGAACACTTTATATGAATTTTTGAAAATGGGAATAAGTTTAAGTGCAACAATGGAGATTGATGTTTTGCGGGAATTTGCTTTTAGTTTTCTCCAAAACTATACAGTAAAATGCCTTGAATATTAATACAGTGATAGTAGGGGTCACTCTGAATACATATGACTTGAAAGAATGAGCTAACCTATATAGGAACACCTTTTATGAATTTTGGAAAATGGGAAAAAGTGTAAGTGCAACAATGGATTTTGATGTTTTGGGTGAATTTGCTTTTAGTTTTCTCCAAAACTATACAGTAAAATGCCTTGATAATTAATGCAGTGGTAGTCTGGGTCACTCTGAATTCATATACATTAAAAGAATGAGCTAACCTATAAAGGAACACTGTATATGAATTTTTGAAAATGGGAAAAAGTTTAAGTGCAACAATGGAGATTGATGTTTTGGGTGAATTTGCTTTTAGTTTTCTCCAAAACTATACAGTAAAATGCCTTGAATATTAATACAGTGAACGTAGGGGTCACTCTGAATACATATGACTTGAAAGAATGAGCTAACCTATAAAGGAACACCTTTTATGAATTTTGGAATATGGGAAAAAGTGTAAGTGCAACAATGGAGTTTGATGTTTTGGGTGAATTTGCTTTTAGTTTTCTCCAAAACTATACAGTAAAATGCCTTGAAAATGAATACAGTGATAGTACGGGTCACTCTGAATACATATGACTTGAAAGAATGAGCTAACCTATATAAGAACACCTTTTATGAATTTTGGAAAATGGGAAAAAGTGTAAGTGCAACAATGGATTTTGATGTTTTGGGTGAATTTGCTTTTAGTTTTCTCCAAAACTATACAGTAAAATGCCTTGATAATTAATACAGTGGTAGTCTGGGTCACTCTGAATACATATACATTAAAAGAATGAGCTAACCTATAAAGGAACACTTTATATGAATTTTGGAAAATGGGAAAAAGTGTAAGTGCAACAATGGAGATTGATGTTTTGCGGGAATTTGCTTTTAGTTTTCTCCAAAACTATACAGTAAAATGCCTTGAATATTAATACAGTGATAGTAGGGGACACTCTGAATACATATGACTTGAAAGAATGAGCTAACCTATAAAGGAACACCTTTTATGAATTTTGGAAAATGGGAAAAAGTGTAAGTGCAACAATGGATTTTGATGTTTTGGGTGAATTTGCTTTTAGTTTTCTAAAAAAACTATACAGTAAAATGCCTTGAAAATGAATACAGTGATAGTACGGGTCACTCTGAATACATATGACTTGAAAGAATGAGCTAACCTATAAAGGAACACTTTATATGAATTTTGGAAAATGGGAAAAAGTGTAAGTGCAACAATGGATTTTGATGTTTTGGGTGAATTTGCTTTTAGTTTTCTCCAAAACTATACAGTAAAATGCCTTGATAATTAATACAGTGGTAGTCTGGGTCACTCTGAATACATATACATTAAAAGAATGAGCTAACCTATAAAGGAACACTTTATATGAATTTTGGAAAATGGGAAAAATTTTAAGTGCAACAATGGATTTTGATGTTTTGGGTGAATTTGCTTTTCGTTTTCTCCAAAATTATACAGTAAAATGCCTTGAATATTAATACAGTGGTAGTCAGGATCACTCTGAATACATATGATTTGAAAGAATGAGCTAACCTATAAAGCAACCTTTTTTATGAATGTTGAAAAATGGGACACACTGCAATTTCTCGGATGCATTTTTTATTTGGGGTGATTTTGCTTTTAGCTTTCTCCACAACTATACATTAAAATGCTTTGAAAATGAATACAGTGATAGTCAGGGTCATTCTGAATGCATATGATATGAAAGAATGAGCTAACATATAAAGGAACACTTCTTTGTGTAGGAAACTGGGACAGTGCAATTGGTAGAATGCATTATATATATATATATATATATATATATATATATATATATATATATATATATATATATATATATATAAATAAATATATATATATAAATATATGTGTGTGTGTGTATATATATATATATATATATATATATATATATATATATATATATATATAAATATAAATAAATATATATATATAAATATATGTGTGTGTGTATATATATATATATATATATATATATATATATATATATATATATATATATATATATATACACACACACACATATATATATATATATATATATATATATATATATATATACACACACATATATATATATATATATATATATATATATATATATATATATACACACACTGAAAATCATTAATATTGTAATTTATAATCTCTAATAAACGATTTAAAATGATTTATGTACAACACAAACGTTTATATACAATAATGAGTTAAAATAAGCGAAAGTATAAAGGAAACGTGTGTACGACTGCTTCTTTACATGCATTTTGACTGCTCTCAGCACCCGTACCGTAAGTGCATGATTACACGCGCAAAGGAAAAAAAAGTGCGGCTGGCTTGACCGTGTATTTTCAAAGCGCGGCTGGCTTGACCGCAGTATATATTTGGGGATTAAATGGTTTAAGAACACAACACAATCACCGCAAGAGGAAACAAGCATTTGTGTAATTGGACATTTGACTCAAAACTCGACTGAGAAATTACAATAGTTGTCTAGCCTGCTACTTCTACGAACTGTCAACAAATTAGACACACTGCCACACTACTTAATACAGTTTCTACTAAACAAACTGATACCAATTCAAACGAACTCGAAAGCGATGAACAATCACGCAGCTCTTCAGTTTTGAGGTACAGGTTCTGATACCATAATAATCGCGTCTGCGTTCGCAATTATATCCATTAAATCAGTCAAACAAACATTAAGTTGCGTTTTTCATCTTCATTCCTTCTAAATATCCTTCTCAAAATTAACTGCACTTACCTTAATTCAGAGCAACATGTGTAAACACGAATGAGTTTTTTTGAATGAGAATAACGCGAGTCTGATGAGGAATCTGATGGGATGTAACAGTGCTTGTGCAAATATATCAGCCTACTCACTCTCTCTATCTCTCTCTCCCTCTCTTTCATGGTAAAGGAGCATTTTTTATGATAAGATTATTTATTTATTTAATTATTGCCATACTAAGTTGTTTGCATGATTAATTGTTAAGTCATATTTTAGTCAGTGTTTTCTTAGCTTCTAATAGGCATAGCCAGTGTGTGTCAAAGATATTGTCTCAAGCTTATATACCATGTATACCATGTTTTATCTGTTGTCAGTAGGGGTCAGTTGCAACACATTGTTGCAACATCCCAACATGTTGTCCCTAACCACAACATTGATGTAAAAAAAAACTTCCCATAACATTACATAATTGTAATTTTATGGTTTAATAAAGAACCCCTTTCAATATTTAGGTATCTCTTCTGTTTTATAAATAGTAAATAGGTTAAAATCAGTTCTAGTCTGATGTGGACTAATTTCCTTCACTCATATATGTCACACACTTACTTATAACTTACTTTATCCATTTACTATTCTGTTTGTATGCAGCCAGTTTAACTTATTAAAGACTCTATCTGTGCACACATAAAATAAAGACATTTCAAAATGATATTTAAGAATGAGTTTGAATGATGAATAGAATTTAATGCATGTTTTATAGATATATATATAGTAAATTTCATACTAATTATGACAGCATTTTTATTTTTGGAAAATTTGAGACTCCTACTTAAACATTTCTTCTTTCTTGCGACTTCCAAACAGTTACACAACCTAGTTTCAGTGACAAAGATGGTCAAAGTGAATTTTAATGCATAATGTTCTTAGAAGAGGTTTATTCAAGTCATTGTCTGTATCAATTGCATTTTGATGTATTTTTGAATAACAATATATCTGAATAAAAAAATAAAATAAAATAAAACATCACGTCATTGATCCATGTGCATTTGAAAACTTAAGTGCTTTGTTGTGGGCCTTGGCTTTTCTTGTGTTGGTTTGATATGAAAGTTTCTGAGCACATTTTGTTTCTGCTCGAACAGTCGGTGGAGAACAGTATAATTCATCAGCACTGATCACTGACGTCCCTGAAGGTCAGCTTTGGTAATGAAAGTGAATGTCACAGCCACAGAAAATAAGTGATTTATGGGGCTATATGAAATGGCATTCCCACCTGTGGCTGTGAATGTCGCTTTGTGTTTCTTCAACTGTCCATTACTTTGTCTCGAAGATCCATCATCATGATTGGTTTCATAATTCCTTCCATAATAATCCATGCCCTCAATCTATTACCAGAACAAGGCTGACTCGTCAAAGGTTGCATGCCTCTGTTGTCACTGCATAAGAACATAGATGTCATGACATTTCAGACTTTCTTTATAGATTACGTTAATGGTGTTCATTAAGTATTTGACTGTTTCTGGTTCTCATCCATATTCATTGTATGGAAAAGAGCAGCAGTAACATTCTTTAAAACATCAGTTTTTATGGTCATCAGAAGACCTTGGGTTTTGAATGACAAGAGCGTTTAAATAATTCATTTTCATTTATTATTTTTTTCTCCAAAAACAAAGAAATGAAAAACACATGCACCCTCTTTCGTCTTTTTGTTTATTCTTATTTTTATTTTTTGGGCTGCATACACCATGTCCATCATAGAATGCTTATTCATGCCAGATCTTATGTCCATGCGCTTTTTTGTCCTTAAATCAAAACTGTGAACACTTCTGTCTTGTGTTTTTCATATTCCTCCTTGTCGTGCTTGATGCAGAACTTTAATGCAAGCATGACTGATTGCTTGCACTGACTTTGAATGCCTTGGCTTCCATCTCCTCCCTTGTTGTCAACTTAAATATTTAAGCTATTGAGGCACTTGCCTAAAAGCTGCAGTCTCAAGACGTGCTGCGAATGTTAAGGCTCTTTCATTGTTTAGTTGTAGGCTTACTTTGGAAGCCAGCCAACGTCAGCAGTTGCACAAACCATAAAGAATATAGAGGAAAGAATGAATCCTCCGATTAGAAGCTGACAAACAATGGGCCAGATGAATGGGTTTAGCACCTAAAAAAGTGTCTAGAATAAACAAAAAATACCATTGTCATAGTCCTTATATTGTCACTGTATTAGAATAATAAAATATGAGTTTACAGCATCATCTACACACCCACGGCAAGTTTAGCAGAAAGTTTATGAACGTACAATTAAATTATTTATTGATATTATATAGGGAAAATATGGTTACATAAATGTCACAAGCAATTTCAGATTTTTTATTTTATTTATTTCATAATTTTTCCAGGCTTTTACTTGAACCTATATACCGAAAAAGCAAATTCCGCCCATCTGAAGATGAATTGTCACTCAATTTAGTTACAAAAGCACTGTCATTTAACAAACAAAGTCAGTTAAGAGGTTGTTTATTACTTATTCTCAAAAGCACTTCAAATTCCACATCATTTCACTCTTGATTCTGTGTCTGAGAGGTCACAGGCACGGCACACACGCACGGAAATATAACAATATTTCTTTTTTTTTTTTTTTTTTTTTTTTTTTACAATAATTACATTTAACTTGTTAATTATTATAATTGTATGTTTCATACTCATTTATCTGTATATTGTTTATTCATTAAAGTTATTTTTAAATGTATTATTATTATTATTCAGTTTAATCTAGTACTGAGATACACGAAAAAGCAGGCTGACTGAGTCATTTAAAGTTTGTTTGTATGTTTATTCTTTTTTCTTCATACACAAAAATACATATAGGGCCTATATTATTATTATTTTTATTAATCGGTTTGTGTTAATTTATAGATGTTTTACTGATGCATTATGCATTAACTGATGTATATTAACTTTAAATTATATTCATTTAAAATAAATTCTAAATGATTTTTTTAAATTCATGTCGTCATTCGTTCATTTCACTTTTTGCATGTATTTTTCCCTGACATTTGACTATGTGCATTTGTTAATTGTAATGATTTATTCTACTAATGTACGGTTTAAAATATATTTAATATTATTTCACATTTAATATTCTTTAATGTATTTTGTTTAATTATTTTTACTATTTTAAACGATATCCTGTCATCTGCACACCTAAGGCGAGTTGCTATTGGCTGCCGCGGTTCTTCTTCCCTGCGCGCGCAGGTTGGAATGGGAATAAGGAAGTAAACAATGTCCGCAGAAGGTTGAGCAGTGTTTTCACAGGGAAGCGAGCAAAGTTTTCGTTGTCCTGTGGAAGTAGCAGTTAAAAATCAACCCCGTTGATCTGGTGAGTATATGAACGCTTTTATAAACTGACCAATACCGAGCAGATACAGTCGAAAACAGCAGTTCGATAGTTATGACTCACGTCTGTATAAATAACCTCTTGGGTGTGTTATCTAATTATATAATAGCTGCTATTAAATAATTACCTAGCCTGAGACAGTAGGCCATACCACCAGAATGTTATCAAATTACTGTGTGTGAATTTAAATGTAGACTGGTGTTTAGACAGTAAACATGACAGTCTGAAAATGATCTAACATGAGTTTTCCTCTGCACTATTGTGATGCATGTACTGTATATTATAAGTTAAAACTAACTTTCTGCTTTCCCACAATAAACCACAACAGGAGCGGATACTGTCTCAGATAATCACTGTATAATTTGCTACTCTTCATCATTTTCAAGTGCCAATAATCCTAAACCTCATCATGATGGCAACTCGGAACAACACAGCCAGTGCTGCTCCAAACAATAAGGTGAAGTACTCCAGACTGGCAGATAGTGATGAAGGCTACATTGATCTACAGGTGAGAAAAACGGATTGTTATATAGTATCATTATAATTATATATGTATTCTTTGTAGCATAAATAAACAAACACTGTCTTCTAGTTCAAGAAAACACCACCTAAAGTACCCTACAAGGCTATTGCGCTGGCAACCTTCCTATTTCTGGTTGGCTCTATATTGATTGTTGTTGGATCCCTTCTTTTGGCAGGATACATTAATGTCGTGGTGAGTAAACCAATCTGCAGTATTGTAAATATCTGTCAGTATGTTAGACAGTGATGTATGGTCTTGTTCTAGTACCCAGATCGCACGATTCCTGTTCTCATCATCGGCATACTGATCTTTCTTCCCGGATTCTATCATCTGCGGATTGCTTACTATGCTTCTAAGGGTTATCGTGGTTATTCTTACGAGGACATCCCAGACTTTGATGACTGAACGGATCTGGACATACAGAATGCTGTTACTTCTATGTGTGTTTTTTTTTTTTTTTTTGCAGATGTTGCATGATTTGCCTTTAGACTTTTATTCCCTGTTTTCTCTAGGAGAGAAACTGTAGCACACTGTGCTTTACTTGAGCTGAATATCTTTATTTTACCAAAAGAAAAAAACAAGTGCAATATTAAGCAAAATAGAGTATTTATTTAGCTAAATGCATAAAATGCCAACAAGAAATATGCTGATATTTTCTTAGCTTTTATAAAACTTGAAAAAGTATTGTTTTAAAAGCTAGAAATTGAATGTATTTGTAATGGAGCATGTTATTTACTGTATATACACTGTCAGTCAAATGTTTGGGCTCAAATATGATTTGTATGCCAAAGATGAAAATAATATATATATATATAATAATATATAATAAATTAGAATTTGGGGTGCTACTTATGTACAATGGACATTTCTTAATATTAAGCCTGAAATGTGTTTTAATGTCACTGTTGACGAGGATTGTATGGTCTTTGAATAATATCGGTCTTCAAATGCAAGGTATTTAATGTGTACCTGTACTGTATGATTGCCACAGTTCCCCTTCAGCAGAATCTGTACCTAAAGTATACTTAAAATAGTTCCACTTTAGCACACTCATAATACTTCAGTATCTTTAATTGGACTTCAGCACTACTTCTGCACAATTAAAATGCATGGAGTACAGCATCTGGTGTTCCTGTTAAGCAGACAAAAGTACGATTGCAGGGTATTTTTGAGTACATAATTATTTAAATGCATTTGTAGTATACTTGGCATGAAATATATTAAGTATATTTATTTTTCTCTAAGGTGGGAATTTCTGTATTGTTTAAAAAGTTCCCCAGGATGCACCTCATGAGGTCCTGAGTATGTAGAACCAGAATCTAGGCAAAAGGTGTTGACTTTGAGGGATGCAAGATATTTTATATTTTATTTTTTTGCTTATTGATTGTCCTATATACTTCTGTTTGTGTTCCTATGCTTGCATATTTGTTATTTTGTCCATTATTAACCATTATTTTAAAGTGAGGGAAATAGTAAGATTGAGCAGATGTGTCCAAACATTTGAATGGTAGTTGCCGTATTGTTTTTGTGGAATAAACCATTTTATTCCATCTTCTCCTTGGTTTGAAAATGTTTTAAGGAAGTATTGATGTTAACCTTCTTGTGCTTCTGATTTCTGAGGAAACAAAAACATTATTTTAATATACATTAAAGGTTATGAGAAGTGTTCATTTTAAATTAGATATGTATATTGATATCCTTTATTTTTTAAGTGAAGCAAAAAAAAAGTGAATTTAAGTATTATTTATAATATCAGAAATGGCTGATTAGTCACGTAGAATAACATGCTAAACTTTAGATTGCTGATATGTTTATAACCATACTTCTGTTACTGTTTCATCATAAGATAAATATTGTTTTCTCTACATAGAATCCAAACTTTAATACAATATTAAATATCAAACCTTTATTGAATATCTTTAGATTTATGAAAATGTAAAGTATACAACAGGAGGAACAGAACTGGGTATCCAACGAAACGCTTGACCTTCAGTTTTCAGGGTTATTGAACTGGAGGTAATATGAGGTAAACTTTTTATTTTCAACGTTATATATTGTTTTAATCATGCAACATAATTAGGACTACGTAGCATATTGTTGTTTGAAACGTTTATTCTTCCATAATGCATACTGTTTCACATAGTATTAAAAAGTATATACTGTGAGATAAGCAGCAAGGTAGTGATCCTTTCAAAGACGCCTCCTGTCCTGAAGAGAAAACAGAAGAAAGCACTGCTCTCTAGTGGTCAAGTAGATAAAACTGTTGGACATAAGATGTAGCACGTGATCTGCCACCGCTAGGGGGCCTACAAACTACAGTTGATCCCTTGAATAAGACACTATTAAGACTTGTGGTGTACTGATATATAATAGGCCTATAATAATTATTATTACATTATAATTATTAACCTGGATGATAAATAATACTAGTAGTAATCATTATTGGTCAGAAGAAGACAAAGTTTGTCTCGGATTATGTTCTTATGAATTTTATTGCAGGTGAAGCAAAGTATAAATTGTGGTGTGTGTTTGTGTTTTACATTACACTTCATGGTTTAGTTGACATGACAAATTTTCACTTAAGCTACCATTTTATGAAACCCACATTCTAAGCCAGATATTGTAATGATTCGTCATATTTTACAGAGTTGTGCAGTCTCAGGAGTGATTTCCTTGTGCCCAGATGACACATTGACCAAAGTACAACATTAGACACATCTCTGTATTATGATGTCAGGCTGAGTTAAATACCCTATGCCTTGAGAAAAAAAAAATCGGTAAAACATTTAAACATTTTAAATGTTCCTTTGATATTAAAACACATTCTTTCTTCATTGTGACAGCTGGTTATGTGTAAATACGTGTGTTGGTCCTGTAGTTTCTCCGTGTACTCTGCGCATGCGCGCCTGTGTTTGCACGAGTTTGGTGAAGCAGCAGCGGGGCGCTGAAGCGCGAGCGCAACCCTCCCATAGAGACAAACTTTATGTGCTTGGGTTTCTTCACTACATTCATAGGCACAAGAGGAAAGTGAAATATTATTGGCCAGTGTTGTGAAGTTGTGAAGTCTTGAGGATTTGTTTGTGATATGGAATTAATGCTGAGCGAGTATTAGTTCTTACTTCTGGAATAATTCCACGGGTTTTTTTTTTTCTTTTTTCGTCATCAATGCAAAACAGCGCTGCTTACCACAGCTGATAGATGAAGTGATACAGGTGAGTATAAACAAACTCACTCTGACTTACACGTTACGTTCTTTAAGATATACTAGGTGAAAAAAAAAAATGAATAAACATTTATACATTATAAACTGAAGGTAATAATAATAATAATTGCGCGTTTTGTGTAAGCCTAAAACCGAATGAACGCTAGCACCATTTAATGAAGCGTAAGTCGACGTCACTTGTAGCCTATGTAAGCGCTTGGTATCTTTAATAATTTACGTTCACTAGTCACTTTACACTTCATCTATGGTTTACATGGTTTACATTTACATGTGATCTATCTATCTATCTATCTATCTATCTATCTATCTATCTATCTATCTATCTATCTATCTATCTATCTATCTATCTATCTATCTATCTATCTATCTATCTATCTATCTATCTATCTATTCTTTTTTATGAGACACAGAATAATTTTTATTTGCCATTAACTTAAGTTGTATATTGCCGGCAATATGCTTTTTTTTGGGTCTATTGTCTATTTATTTATTTATTTATTTTTGTTGTTGTTGTTAGTGTGTTTGGTTGAGAAGTGGGGGATTTATTTAACGTTCGACTGTTAGCAAGGACTAACAGTCAAATTAAAGGGTTTTGTTGCCTCTGCAAGGGGTCCAGGTGGATTTGTGGGGGCAGGTCAAGCAGAATTGCCAACATCTACCCAGCATGAGGCTTGTAGGTAGTTGTAGATCAATTTCTAACCCGTTCATCTTTAGTGTAACGTATGGTGAATTCAGGTTGATTGTTTATTGGGACACTCAATCTGTCATTCAACCTGAATTCATTATTATATTTGGACATTTCATCTTATTATATGTATATTTTCTTTCGGGTTAGGTAACTCTTATTGTATTTCTGTTATTGAAGTTCATTAAGCGTTCCTTCATCAAACTTCCCTAATTGAGTGTAAACAATACTTATTGATTGCAAACAATGGCTGTGACAATTGATTTTCCTTTTCATCAAATGTTAGCCCAGTGTGACTCATGTGTAGATCCAGAGTCAGTCACATGCGTAATGTAGTCAAATTCACAGTATGCCTCAGTGTATTCTCCGGCCAGAGACATTGCTCTTATTTACAGTGATATTAATCTGTCACTTTTCCCAGGCTCACTGCAGCCAGATTATCCTGGATTACACCGAGTCTCTGTGTCTGATCCCTGCTGTCATGAATCAGTGAGCATTCATGCACACTGCCATGCAATGTATGGATTATGATGCTTACATATGCAATAGTGTTGTATATTTTTATCATTACAGAAGATCTGTAATCAACACTGTCAAGGATATGGCACTTTCTCTCTCCATCAAATGGTTGATGACATTTTTTGAGGGTTTGACACTTGAATTTGTACGTGCTTATTTCTGTCACTGTTAGTTTTGTTTGTGTTCGCACCACTGCAGGAATTTGCATGTTGGTGAAGACTGAATATTTTTCCCTTATACAAACAGTGATCTCATTCCTTTCGTTTTTTAGATCATTTAAACTAGTTTATAATGGACTAAAGCAATCCACCTATAGCAGCTAAATCTCTATTTTCATTCTAAAATGTGTATAGATGTATTTTTTTAAGTGCAAATTTGGTTGCAAAATTCATAAAATGGCTGTTGTTAATGCTTTATAAAATAAGGAAAGTGGGTTAACATTTCTGACCTCTACAAATCAATGGTTAGTCCATTTGGCTGATTAAATCCATGAGCTCCGGTGTAGCTGCGATCACGTCAGCAGGGAATCTGCTCTGAGCCTCAGAGTTTCAGGTCCAGCTGCTACAAATGATCTGTTTATTTGCTCCAGCGAACAAATGCGCTGGTAAAGTAGGACTCACTTTCACAGGATGACGTGACTGCTGTTTTAAAGGCTTTCAGAGAGTAATTGTTCTGTCGCAGGCTGCTAGTGTGGACGTTTCTTGTTTGTTTCGCTCTTTACAGTGTTTTTTGTGCTTTTTTGAAGTTAAAGTTGGTTTACTGCTCTGCTACATCTTAGAGGAACGCAGCCGTGTGAGGTTTTGTTACATATTTGGCCTCATTTAAATCCAACATGAAGCCCCTGTAGAATCTTATTTTACTTCCATGAAATGAAATAGGTTATTCAATGACACAATGTTACAAAGAAGAAGAAAAGAAGAAAAGAATAATGTCAAGTTTGATTTCTTGTTGACTTTAAGAACAAATTTATTCCATTCATGTTTTAAAAATTGGCCTCGCACTCTTTTATATGTTATTATTTTTTACAGCCCAGCTTGATTAAGCAACATTTATGAATTTTATTGACATCCTTTTCTACTTGAATGCAGTATATGTCAGATATGAATAATTGAAAGACTGCTGATCCTTTTGCATTAAGATTAAGCTTGTAATGAATGGGCTATATTTAGCCTTCATGCTCGATTTGGCCCAGTTATTTCTCATAACATCCAGATTTATAGACTGAGAGAAATTTGTGACATGAGTTCAGCCTGTCCTTTGTAAACCCTAAGAAAGAATGGATGACTGAACTGAACTCTTTCAGTGCCTTAAATTAGCATATCCTGCAATATGGTCCCAGTTTAATGTCATTTGAAGACAGAAAATTATATAATTCAACATTTGCTCACTGGTTAGACAAAATGTTTAATAGTAAAGGACTGTAACCCTTGCCCCCAAAGATAAATAAATTGGATTTTACTGCCGCTTATTGAAACTAAAACAGTAAATCAAAAAGACAGCCTTTGTGTGCTTGGTAATTTATGTAGGACTTCGGTCTAGCTGGGATGGTGCTAATGTTCCCACTCAGTGTTTTGTGAATGTTTAAAATGATCAGATTTTAAATGTGTTAAAAAAAGATTTTCCTAGTTATTCTAACCCTAGAGAAAGCATTAAGGGAATGTTCCATTTTTATAATTTTGCAAACATTATGGTAAGGTTACTTTTTTGAGTGCTCTCTAAATGTTTTGAAACAAGTAGTAAGAAGCAACATTTAAAGAAAGTTCGACAAAGTTGTTTCCATGAATGATGTATAAATAATGTGTTGAGAAAGTCTGGATAACTTTGAACAAATGTTCTATTAACATTAAGAGAACCTTGCTAGAACATTAGCCAAAGGTCTGGGAATGGGCAGACCTTCCAGCTTTTGTCCGAGAAAACAAGTTTATCAGCATCCCATAGAGCTGATGCATTGCATTTTACAACATACAAGCAAGTATTTAATTAC
This sequence comes from Carassius gibelio, assembly GCF_023724105.1. NCBI lineage: Eukaryota > Metazoa > Chordata > Actinopteri > Cypriniformes > Cyprinidae > Carassius > Carassius gibelio. The sequence continues at coordinate 15,349,097 of NC_068380.1, read as the reverse complement.
CCAAGTTCTCATGATTTTTGTACCACAAGCATTCTAAACTGTTGAATAGACACTAACAAAGTAAACAGACTGGTAGCCGAGTGTGCGGTGAGAAACGTGTGACCTGTGGCATTGTCTTGGGACCCCTTTCAGAAGCTTAAGAATGGTTCTCCCTCATTGCATGGGTATAATGAGCAGGCGTAGGCATTGTGCGCTGGTGCGTAGTGCACAGGCTCACAGTGAGCTAATTGGAGCACTAGCTTTAAACTTTGCATGAGTCACAGGCTTTAGTATCTCCAGCAGCACCCAACCAACCTATTGCTTCTTGATGTGTTAATGATTTACAAGAAGCGTGCAACGTTTTACTAATGACTTATGATGGCATTAGTTCTGGCAGGTCACGTGAGTCAAGCTTGCATCAGCTGACTCATCATGGCATTCCTATAAAAGGTCTATTCAGAATTATTCAGCAGCTTTAGTGTTTGCTCGGTAGCAAATCACCCTCCTCCATCCCCATCTCCTCCTTACACCACAGTCAGGACTTGGCTTCTGATTTCTAGTTGAATCAGACTTTGCTTTATCCTGAATAATGTGTTACACTTAAAATATCATTAAGAACATTAATGATAACTGGGGGGTGGGGGTATTATTGTTCTTCCTGCTCATCATGTCCAGCTGTAAGGATGGGCAGGGAGTTTTTGCCCAGAACAGAACCAATCCGCCAAATCCAAACTGTAAGTCAAAATGTAAGTGTCAATCATTTTGATGATAGTCGTCCTGACAGAAGTAAAATTTTTGGCATCTATAAAGAGCCTTTTACACCAAAAGTGTAATGAATAAACTTCTGTCTGAAGGAAGAGCTTCTTAGTCTGCGCCTAATTCCCAATTTCTGTCAACACGGATAGAAGAGAGGTGTCAGTGAATAAATGGGAAAACAAATGTTTTTATGTAGTAAAATGTGTTTTCTTTGTCTCCTACTCTTACAATATTGGTCAACATCATCAAAAAATAAATACAAATAAAATGTCTCAGTATATTTCACTCTCTTGTTGAACTGGAGTTTGACTCATAGTTTTTGAGTCAAGCTCATTTTACAGCCTTCCTTTAAACTGTGTTAAGGTTTATGGATGAATTAGCTGGTTCAATTCAGAGATGCTGTTGAGCTCACTGTGTACATAAACAATACAATGCATACACAAGATCCCATAATCCTCCTGTGTGCTCTGAGATTACAGGAACAGGCAAAGCAAAGGAGGTGTGGACGTGTTTGTGACATACTCTATGGTTTAACTCATATCTATAGTCAGGTTGGGTTAATGGTTTCTGTGGTCGAGGTTTGTTTGCCTGTCGTTTGATCTTGTGTGTTTGATGTTCTTCAGGTATGTGAATCTGAATGAAAACCCATCATGCTACTGAAGATTCTTCCTCTGTTGGAAGTCATTGTTGCAGTACTGTCCCTATTCAGTGAGTATTATACAGTAACTACTTTACAACTGATATATGCACTAACCTCCTTCTCTTTTTAAGTCGGTAGTGTAAGTATATTTGTAATTTTTTTATGGTTATTTATCAGATTTCCTTGTATTTACTTATTATAGATCACACTAGTGCAGCAGAAGTCCATGTCCGTGCAAAGAAAGGAGACACTGCTGTGTTGACATGCAGTCTTCCAGCCCTGGATGAGGGCAGCTCTGCTCCTCAGCACGTCATCGAGTGGGTGCGTCAGGACTATGATATCCCCATCCTCATCCAGTTTGGAGTGCACGATCCCAGAGTGCATCCCAGCTATGACGGTGAGTGCCTCAACACTGGCAGCTTTTTTAGGGGTTAACAACCTCGGGCACAAGAAGGGTTTACATTTTTGTAAAACTGTTATCATGCATCAAAGACAGACAGAAAGAAAGAAAAATTTAATTAAAATAAATATAAACTATGAATGGATAATAAATAACAGGGTTGGGATTTCAACATTTTATCAAAGATAAAATGTATATAAAAAAAAAACATTTGGAATAAAAATATGAATGGGTAATCAATAAAAGGATTGGAATTTTAAATAAAATGGAAATGTATCAAATTAAAATACAATTTGGAATAAAAACTAAAAATGAATATGAAAATTGAATTATTTAAAAATAACAATATATTAATAAAAATGTAATGGTTATAATAATACAACTGTATTAAAAACTATGAATTTATAATAAATAACAGGGTTGCATATTTAGCCTAAAGTAAGTGATTGCTCAGTCAAGGACATCTAGTTTGGGACCAGATGTTGATTTGCTGTAATTGCTAAACTTATTTTTGCCATAAAGTAAAGAAAAACACATGATTATTCATTTTTCTTACTAATTTTTTATTCCTTATTCTTTAAAAAAAAAATGAATTTTGAGGATATTGAATGAGATCATGTGTTTGTTTGTTTGTTTGTTTGTTGTTAGGGTCCAAATAATGTTATTTCTTGGCTGTCTCATATTTAGCATTTTACATGTTTTATAATATTGTGAAAATCACGCAGTAACAGGGTTGAGTGCAAAATGTGGACACAGCTTTTTGTTTATTAAAATTGGTCAGTAATTGGGAATCATTTTTTTATTACAATGAACTGAAAAACATTTCAACAGATTTCACTGACATTTTGGCATTAGTGTGTCTATATTGTTACCTCTGAGCTGGGACAGGTATGGCATTGTAAACCACATCCTACTATGGACAAAGCAGTATCTCTCCCCTCTTTCATAATTTGTTCTCCTGAGTGCCACTTTGGTTATAGTGGGTCTCAGCTTACAGTAACTCTGCTCTTTTGTGTGCTGTGGGACCTGCTAGTTTCTCCCCCTCTCATTGGCGAACTCCCTATTGTGTTTTGGGGAGCTGGAATACAAAAGGTGTCTAAGGGGAAAAGAGTCTTTCAATAGGTTGGAAATACTTCTCCCTCCCTTGTTTTTAAAATGACAGTGGATCTAATATAGAAAAAATAAAAAAATAAAAACAGGTAACACTGCAAGTTTTCTGTGCTTGTATGAGCCTCACCTTCCAGGCAGTGAGCAGGCATCAGGTTCAGCCCTGCAGCGAGCGCAGTGCGTCCCTTTGCAATTAAACAAATTCTCGCAGACAGCACGTCACCTGTTCATCGCGATGTTGCCCAGGCGATGGAATGCAAACCTACTGAGCATCAGCAATAATTGATTAAGTTAACTTATAACATGGTTTATAGCCAAATTAATATTCTCATGCAACAAGCAATTGTCTACGTGGTAATGTGTAAAGAATAATGAGTTTGTTTACAAGCGACAGTTTCTAAACAAATTATTTACTTGTGCGACAAGCAAGCAACATGCAGCGGTTCATACACAAAATACACAAATTTGTTTAAAAATTGCAGTTTCATAGGTGATTGTGTTTACTTGTACAACATGCAATAGTTCATACACAAATGTGTTTATATGTGCAACAAACAACATTTTAAAGTAAATGTAGATCACTTTTAAGCTAATTGATTTACTTGTGAAGAAAGGAACAGTTCATAAGTGAATCAGTTTATTTGTGCAACAACACTTCATACACAAACTTGTTTACATCTGCAATAAAGCAACATTTTTAAGAGAATTTGCAGTGCTTTGTAAGCTAATTTGTTCACTTGTACAACATGTAACAGTTCATACACAAATTTGTTTAAATGTGCAACAGGCAACATCTTGTGAATTTCTTGTGAAAAGCATCGGTTTATAAGTTAATTTGTTTACTTGTGCAGCATGCAACAGTTAATTTACAATTGTGTATACATGTGCCGCAAGCAATGTTTTTAGATGAATTTGCAACTTTTTTTGTTTTGAATTTTTTTTGTACTTGCACGTTTTCTTGGACAAACAAATGATAATGTATGCAAATTTGACTTATTTAACAAACAGTATATAAAAATGTAATTACTCTTGCACTAAACAATTATTTATTAGGAAATGGGTTATGTGGCAAGCAAAATGTTTATTATTATTTTTTTACTATTCAGCAAGTGATGGTTTTTTGCTACTTGCGTGACGAGCAATGACTTACAAGCAAATTTGTTTACTTGTGTGAGAATCTGTTGATAGTGGCTCCATATCTTTTAGACATTTAGCATGTGTTAGCACTTCCTAGAAGCATTTTCGGAGACTGAATACCACTGAATATTGATTTTATTCACATTCCTTCCTTGTGGAGAGGTCTTTTTAGTGACGCTCTCTATTCCAGATGACCTCCCATCCCCCTCATCTGTCACCATTCATGTCAAGCTCAATGGAGTCAAAACTCTTTCTAACTAGCAGCACGCTACCTTGAAAGGCCATTGGTCCGATCAAACCAAGCAGCTTCCCAGTAGCCCGTCATGGTGATTCAAATTTCAAAAGATAACAGTCTTGAAACACAATGAAAAGAAGACAGATGATGAATAAGGTGTGAAACCAGACCAACGCTTTCCTGAGCTGAAACTGGAGAGTCCCTACCTGGGAAACATGTGCCAAGAGGTGTCTGTGGGATACAAGGCAGTGGATAGGATTCAGACTCCAGGTTTCATAGCCTCAAGTCACAAACTTGTTAAATACAACCTCCAACTAGGAAAACCTTCAAACTTTGAACCTTTTTGAATTTGAATAGGCGGTTGTAGTAACTTGAGTGTTACTTAAATAGACTTAATTACAGGTCATTTGCCCTTGTTCTTAAACTTGGTTTAACAGCTGTTAAAGATAATAGTAATTGCATTCTTCCAGCAAAAATCTGGTCTAACATTGCCTTCAAATGATGAAGTAAGTGGATACAAATGACAGCATATGTTACTTCATACATTAAGGAGTCTAATATTAGTTTCTCCGGAGATTTGAACTGCCGTCGACTAAGCAACAGAGTGAGCGTTTGTTTGTACGGCCGTGATCTGCTGTGGGAAATGGTTAGTCAGTCCCAAGTAAACAAGTGAGTTTGTACTTGCGTGTGAAGACTTTGCTGCGCCAGGAAACAGGTGAACACATATAGATAATGTTTTTTAATATATTCGACTAACTATAGATTGTTGTTAAGAGATACTTCTCAGTCCAGTTGTTAGTAGTCCATGAATGGGCATAAACTCTCACAAGGTTCATTTGCTCATGTTTTACTCTTAAGATTGACTCAGAGGTTTTATAGCTCAAATTTTTCTTCCCACACCTCTGGAATTGAGTTATATATTACGTTTCATTCATATAACATTTTTCTCAGATGTTTGTCCGTAAATTGTTTAGAAGAAATCAAAATCTAAATTAGACAGTTGTTGTCAAAGTAAAAAACTCACACTATAACAAACATAGAGAATATAACAGGAAATAATTTGAAATCTTTCAGAAATAAGTCCAAATTTGCTAAGGGATAATTAAATGATGCACAGAGTTGTTTTTATCATCTCTTATAACCAAACAGTTTTATTGAACCCCATGAATGTGGAAATCCTGTTGTAAATAATATCACTTTTTAAGACTGATGTTCCATTATTACCCAGACTCATATATATTTACAAATCTGAGCACAGTGTGAGACATTGATGAGATCTCTTCATGTGGGTTCAGCAGGATCTTTTTCTTTGGAGGTAAATCTGTGAAGCAGGAGATTCGACAGTCTCAGTTTGCTCTCATTTAATCATTTAATCTCACTTTATTTTGGAGAAACATTAAAGAGATCTCTGTGATTTCCCTCCTACTATAACTGTTCTCCGTCACACTGTGGTCTGACATTTCTAAACTAAACAGATTACTTTCTCCTCAGCTTTTTTCAGGAGTGTCGAGTAACTTGAGAGTTTAAATTCATCCTAAGCCCCGCCCCCGAACTGATTTTAATCCCTGTCACCACGGCAACTAAATTCAAATCCACACCACTGGCAGGAGTGACCATGGCAACATTTTAGTGCTGGCTTGTACCCTTGGTTTCTGGGCTGGACAGGAACATGTTGTATAGTCCAAATCCCCAGGGATGATGGCATCCGTGTCCCTGTTTCAGTGACCTCTGACTTCCATGTGGGTGAAATAAACAGAGGTGGATGGGCCGTGATGCTCTCAGCTGTTATCTCAGCCTGAGCTCTGTTTCCACAGGCACTCCTCTTGGGAGCTTGGTTAATGATTGCTGTCACTGCCTATTTTCATAAACACATCATAGCTATGCTGCATGCATCGGCCGCACACGTGTTTGCAGAGGATGGATTTTCAGTTTGGAGTCCTTTTTATCTTTGATGTGGCTTCCGTGATGGAGATTTTGACCGCTGGTCTCTTTAAATGACGATTGAGTTTAAGAATCAAACAAACCAGTCTTTGAAAAGCTCATTTGGTTGAATGAAAGGGAGATGAAGAGAAGGAGAGAGAGACGAAAGAGGAGGGAGGGGTGAGTCAGCAAACACCGTCACTACAGGGTGCAGTCACCTGGCAACGGAGAGATAGAGTTTCAAGCACTGAAAAGATCTAGACTAAACACCGAGTCTATCTGAGCCTTCTCCAATTAAACTAAACGGCATACGGGACACGTAAATGGACAGTGTGCATTTTAGAATTTTAGTAATTACATTTAAATAAACAAAAATCATTAAAAGGTAAATTCCTCTTCCAACTAAAATGGTTTGTTGGACACTTAAATCTACAATATGTCATTTAAAATGAAAATTAATTTATTTTATTTAAATTGTAAACTATTTTGTTGCATTATTAAAATGTTTGAAAACATTACGCCTGGACCAAATATGCTTTATTTGTACAATTTGATTAGTTTAAAATAAAATGTTATAAAAATATATTCAGATAAAATATGTGGTATATTGGTGTATTTTAGAACTGAATATGTTTTATTAATTTTAATACAAAATACTTAGTAATGTAGTTTTTTGTTGAATGATTGAAAGTCTTAATATAATTGATTATACTCAATATAATTGATTAAAAAAAAATTAATTTGATGCTTAAATACGCTTTAACACTTATAATTTTAGAATTTAAATTTATTGAATTAAATTGATTTTTTATTTATTTAAACTATTTCAAAGGTTAAGTCTAAATAAGGTTAAGACTGAATAATTTAATTAATTGTAATTGATTATTATTTTATTTGTATTTATTTATTTTTGATATTAAAATTGTAAACTTAGATTAAATGGACATTAAATGAACCAAAATAATAATATTAAAACTAATTTAAAGTAAAAGCATTTACATGTGCTCATACTTCTAAAATAGATAAATAAATATTATGTTATGTAATTAATTAAACTGTGTTATTTATATCTGCAACATATATACACTTTGCATTTGTTTTGTGAAAACTCACAAATTCCATGTGTATTTTATTTTAAGTTGATATTAATGTTGTGAAAAGTAAAATTTGCTTATAATAATGTAAAAAAAATATATATATAGAAAAATACTAATAGTACTCACACACACACACATATATATATATACACATATATATATATATACACACAAATATAAAATACATTTACAAATGCACACACTTTATATATTTTTTATATTTAGCTTGTTTTCTTGTAGCTTGTCAGATTATTTAAATAAAGTGTATATTTAATATTTTTAAAAAATATGCTTTTTTGTACAAACTCACAAGTGCTCATGTGGATTTTAAATCAGTGTTTGAAAATTAGTCTGCAACGAATATGCACTTCTCTTCAGTTTTGTACATATTTGTAATTTCTGATCCTTCCCCTCTCCTGGACCAGGTCGAGTGTCACTCGTCAGGGGGACATCACTGCAGGTGAGGGGGCTTCTCTTGGAGGATGAAGGCTGGTATGAGTGCAGAATCCTCCCGCTAGACAAAACCACAGATGAGGCTGGCAGCAGCGGGAGCTGGACTCTACTCTCCGTTACAGGTGAGACTCACCATATACAGCGAGTAGACCTGAATTATTAATAGTAAGAAAAGATATCCAATTTTACCATAGTCTGAATCAGAACCATTAAAGCAATTCTCTTTATGTCAGATCAGAGAAACAATGCCATTATGCTCATCCCACAGTCTCCAAACCAAACACGACTCCATTCAAACATGCAGTGAACAATGAATGAATACACAGCCCAGCCTGTTTTCATGCACCTGTTACCAGACTCTGCTCACGCACCTGTTCGAGAGTCTGCTCTGTCTCGGTCGACCACACCTCCAGGCCATTTTCTGACACTCAAAAACAAGTGTTGGCCAGATTACAGAAGCCATTTGAGGCCTGTGCTGGCATTAGGTTCAGTTTTCAGCTCATTAGTTCTTTGAGCCGCAGGACGCCAAGCAGAAAGAGCATCTAGCAGGCCAGGCTTTCATTAAAGTAAAAAAAAAGTAAAGAGTAAAGCTGAAGGTGCTACTTTAAACCTTTAGCTTTCGAAACTGTGAGTTACTAATGATTTAAAGTAGGCAGTCAATGAATCTAGCAATTTGAATTTGTACTTAGTTACAAGCTACTGATAAAAGGGGAAATATTTATACAAATATATTTAAGATATATAGATACAATACACTACCACTGCGGTCAGTACAATTTTTTTTTTAAAGAAATTATTTACTGTTATTTAGCATTGAGAATTAAATTAATCTGAAGTAAAAGGAAAGACATTTATAATGTTGCATTCTGTGTAGGAATACATTTCAATTTAAAAATATATAAATTCAGATTAAAAAAAAGTTATTTTCAATTCTAATATTATTTAAAAAAAAATACTGTTTTTACTTAATATTTGATTGTAAAAAATGCAGGCTTGTTAAACAGTGGTGTAGACTATTAAGATAATTAGATGTGCAATATTTAATATCTAAATTGTAGATAATATCGACATGTAATTTAATGTAATTTAGATTAAAAACTTTTAATTATAAGAGTATGTGATTTAAAAATGAATCGGAGAAGAAAGCCTGTGATTGAAAAATACATTTAGTAACCCCTTAAAACAAAAAAAGAAATAATTTATGAATTGCTCTTCATAGCATCACATTTGATTGTTAATGAATATTTATAATTCTTTGAAAGATTCTGACACTTTTGTTGTCTGTGCTCATTTCTATGTCTAGCACCTCCTGTGTTTACGGAGACCCCCCCTCCTGGAGTTGAAGTGTTTGTAGGGAGATCGGTAACCCTGAAGTGTGCAGCTCGGGGAAATCCACGGCCTACAATAGGCTGGTCTAAAGATGGACGACCAATAAAACCTCAGAACAAAGTAAAGGTGGGATATTAGTACTTCAAAACCCATGAAGTGGATAAAAAATGCTATTGTCTTCCCTGTGTTGATATATTTCAATATATATGGTGTTTTGGTCCTATTCAATACGTACTGTGTAAATCGTAGAGCTCACTGTGCCCTGGGAGGATGCAGTGGAGGAAGCCTATGAATGCTAGAGCCTCAAGTATTCTGAGGTTGCAGTTGACACAAAGCAATGTGGCTGGAAAACAAAGGTTTGTCCAGTCGAGGTTGGCTGCAGTGGCTTCATAGGGAGATCTGCCATCAGACTCTTTAAGGAACTAGTAATCCAAGGCCAATCCCAACGGCAAACTGTCAAGGACCTTTCCCGTGCCACTGAACAAGCGAAGTCAATCGGTCCGGATTAAGAGGAGGGAAGCTGTCTGGGTCCTATAACAACAGAGGTGAAAGCAGAGGGGGCACACCTGGGAATATCATCGAAACACTAAGGAATGACCCCAATGAAGCTGAGAGCTCTTTCCCTCTATACCTTCTCCCCTCCAGCCCTGGTACCACCACTCAAAATGCTCTACACTGTTCCCCATTTATGTGAGGCAGGTGCAATACTAATACGGCATAGTAAAACCTAGTCCTAAAATGCAACTACGGAAAGTTGGGTGGGACATATCGAAGTTCTTGTCCTCTTTTAAATAGACAATAAAATTAGGTTCACATCACAGCCTGGAAAAACACTGTGATTTACTACTTGAAAGCGCACATTTCTGAGAGCATTTGATTGGACAAAAATATGTACACACGACTCCAAACAATTTGAGTCATAAGCATTTTAGGCCATTTTACTAGAAAAGAAAGATGTTTGTTTTGTCAGCTTTTAGGGTTGTACTCAGTTTGATCTTTAAGGTTATAGACATGTATTAATAAGTACCTTCTTTTTGATTTCATTGACTTCCTCAGGTTCACAAATGCAGTGGAGGAGCAGATCTAGAATATCCCCCACTCTCTTTTCCAGACTTTCACACACTTCCTACGTCTCGTTTTTATCCTATAGATCACGAATGGAAGTGTATCTTTCCATGCTGTAAGCAGAGAAACATCAGGCCATTATCAGTGTGACGCCTCCAACACTGAAGGAAATATATCTCACGTCACACTGCTCAAAGTCATTGGTAAGTCAGCACTGATATTTTCTCCTCATTTAGGATGATTATCTGTATTGCTCATGTTAGGGGCATTGCTGTGACCTTAGATTTGTTGGGTGGACCATTATAAACCTTATCAGTCTTGCTCATGAATATTAATTAGATTGCATAATGTTTCCCTGTTAATTAGGACTAATTTGGTGGAAATCAAGTAAGTGAGTGTAAGCCATATTAGGATTACTGGATTCTATTTTTGGTCTCAAAATATGATTATTGCCCAATAAGAGGAGAAGGGGGACAATTTTCACACTAGTTGTAAATAGTTTCTAAACCCCTAGCTCATGTATTTGTATTCTACATGACAACTACAAGCTTTACTGATTGAATGGCGCCACCTAGTGGTGCTGTTTCATTACATTACATTAAAGCGCACTTCTTTTTCAAGTGAACTTAGCTCAGTCAATACAGAATGATGCCAGTATTAAAATAATGGGTTAAGTTCCCAGTAAATGAACGGGTAAAACAAACAAAAAACAAACAACAACAACAACAACAAAAAACAATACAAGTTTGCTAAATGCTTATTTGTAATGAATATGCATTTGTCATGTACTTCAAATCTTAAAAGTATATTTAAAAAATGTACTTGGAGTTAATGAAATATTAATAAAAGGTCACAAATATTGAAGTGTACTTACAGAGAGTATGCTTGAATGAATATGTTTCTGAACACACTTAAGTACACTTTTAAAAAGTGCACTTTGTTTGTAATGTCATACTAAAACTACTTTACAGTAGATTTAAATCATTATAAAATAACACTCATTTTGATGTTTTCACAAACATGATAAAACATGTTAATTACTTCATGTATACAGTAATTACAAATGCATTTTAAATACACAAATTACAAGTTTCAATAGAAATCATTAACATTAAAGTATTTTTGCTTGTCTGTACATTCAACAGTTCACTTTAACCATATTTAAGACACAAGAATTAATGAATTTACATATAAAGATGCAAGTCCATTCATATGTGTGTCAAAAGCACTCTAAAGTTCAGCTAATTCCTTTAAATATTAATACAAAGTTGAATACATTTCTATTTAATTGTAAATAGCATGCAGCAGCTAAGTGTTTGAAAATATTTTTTTACATTAGGAAATTTTGAAAAAAAAAATGATATTATTTCCATAAAATGTTTTTCTTTCAACATATTGCTGCATTATGGAACATTGTGTATTTTGTCTAACAACAGGCCCTCCAGTGATCGTAATTCCTCCAACGGACACCGTTCTCAATATGTCCCAGGATGCCAGGTTGAAGTGCCAGGCTGAGGCTGACCCCCCCAACATGACCTATGTGTGGCAAAGACAGGGAGAAGACATTTACCACATTGAGTGAGTTCTCTTCTAAAACTGTGAACTTCCCCCTTATTATTTACAGGTAATGCATAGCTTATGCATAACTCATGTGTTTTTTTTTTAGGTCTCTGAAGTCACGTGTTAAGGTTATAGTGGACGGTACACTTCTCATATCGCGTCTGATTCCAGAGGATTCTGGGAACTACACCTGCATGCCCACTAATGGACTTCCTGACTCCCCTTCTGCCTCGGCCACCCTCACTGTGCAGCGTAAGTGTTTCACAGAATAATGAATTAATTCATTAGGGTTTGTTTGCACTAGTATACGATTGACACTAGTATAACCCTAGTGTAACTAGAAAGTATTAGTTTCAACTACATTCATGTTCAAATGAGACACATCCGGATGATATTGTTGAATTTGAATTAGAATTTTGTAGCCATCATTTTACATTATGTGCAACATTTGGTGCAAAATGAAAATTAAAACTAGCATAAACATTTCATTTAATTACATATGTTTATATAAGTGTATGATATAAAAAAAAAATCCACATCCCTAAGATTTTAAACCAAATTGATTTTGAATGGAACTTCCAAAGATGTATATTTTTATCTGAAGCACTTATTATATGTTAATTACTCATTTGACTAATTTCAAATTAAGAAATTAACACCGTTATAGAGCAAGGACACAATGATTTGATCAATAGTGACAGTAAAGTGATTTACTGTTAAAAAATCAATTAAACATAAATTAAAAAGAAATAAATTAAATTATTTAAATACATTTACATAAATCTTATTTTGAACTGTGTATAAAGAAAGAATCCTTAAAAAAAAGGTTTAAAAAATATTTGGAAGTAAATCAGTATATTAATGGAATAATACATTTAATACATTACAATACATTTTAACATGTATTTTATATAGAAAGTAGTTATTTTAAATGATAAAATGTTTTACAATGTTACAGTTTACTGTATTTTGGTTAACATTAAATATTTTACCCCAAACATACAAATAATGTATTAAATCATATTTAAAATGATATATATGTATTGAACAGACCCAGCACAGGTGATGAAGATGGCCTCATTGACCTTCCTCCCCACTGGCATGAGGGGCGTCATTGCGTGCCCCGTCAGAGCTGAACCACCATTATCACATGTCGACTGGATCAAAGATGACAAACCACTTGATTTAGGCATTGTGAGTAACCATTGCTTTTTTCAGTATCATGCAAAAAACCTTTTAACCTTTTAAATGTACATTTTATATGTGTACACTGCTAGTCCTAAGTGTTTTTTTCTCCTAGCTACTAATGCTTGACATATTGATTCGGTGCTACCATGCAGTGCTTACCCTCTCTTGGTGACGTAACCTCACATCTCTGAAAGATCATTATTTCAAGAATCACTCAATATAACTGTGAAATTCTTTCAACAGTATCCTGGGTGGACACTGACTTCAGAAGGCTCTATCATTATAGCAACAGCTAATGATGATGCTGCAGGTGTATACATGTGCACTGCCTACAATAGCTTTGGGACAATGGGCCAGTCTGAGCCCACTACTGTTATACTACAGGTGGGGCTTTACACAGTGCTGCCATTTTAAATTATTACTATTTTTTGTTTACTATAAACTTAAATATCTACAAGTACACTTTTTTAAACAACAAATATCTGTAATAGATTTTTTAAAAAGTGGCGGAATGGTATGGAAATACAGTGAGATATGGTCAGTATAGCTACATTTTCAAGCCATAATTTAAATACCCTTAAACTTTGTGTTTTGCCTTTCTTTTAGGATCCTCCATCATTTAAAGTATCACCTCGTAAAGAGTACAGACAGGATATCGGTAGGATGCTTGTTATTCCATGTCAGATGGACGGTAATCCGGCTCCAAAAGTCAGCTGGAAAAAGGTGAATGTCATTACACTGTGCTCTTTCTTCGTTCACTTGTCAGCGTGATTATATTCTTCCATATTTCTTTAGCACATACAGTATTTACATTAAACAAATTCCCCCCTTTTTCATGTATTATTTTATATAATTCATATAAATAAATAATGAATATAATAATAAGCACATTTGCAATACAGCAATACATTACAGCTGTTTATATGAAACCGTGCTGATTAACATTAGAAAAAATAGCACCGGTCTTGTGCACAATAATTGAGTTTTAATTTTCTCCAAATGTTATAATGCACCCTCTATAGCTGGAATTCAATAACATTTTTAATTAAAACTGGTGTTTAATCTCATTATATGCTTCATTTTGGCACTGCTCCTCATAGATTGGCATAGCCTCTCGCTCACTGTTCACTCTGGCAGTGAATGGCTCCCTCATTCTGCATCCTCTCAGTAAAGACCACCAGGGGGAATGGGAGTGCAGTTCCACCAACCGAGTGGCCACTGTATCCGTCAGAACAACAGTCCATGTGCTCGGTAAGACCTTAGGCATCTAGATCAGGACCAATGTGATGTTTACTGTGACAGTAAGCACAGACATCATCTGTGTTCATTTTGGGCTTGGATTTCAGAAAAAAAAAACACCTAAGGGGGCTAAAGTTGAGTTGAGCTGAGTTGAGTAGTCCTCATCTAGACTGAACCTGTAACTTCGGAAGTTTTCACACCTCATGTATCACACTTCATGTGTCACACGTATCTTGTTGCCTTCTGATTCACAGGTACAAGTCCACATGCCGTGTCATCAGTATCTGTGATCCCAGGAATTAACCAAGCCAATGTCTCCTGGGTGGCTGGCTTTGATGGAGGATATGCCCAGAAATTTACTGTCTGGTTGGTGTCTTGTCTTGTTAAAGTTTATCTCTGTTTATCTTGGGAAAATATTTTGAAATAGTAGTCTGTGCAAATGCAAGGCAGAATCACAAAGCTACGTTCACAATACAAATCTTAAATAGGTGCACAAATCTCACAAAATTGATGTAGCATTTTGTCATGCTACATTGCTATTGGTTGGCAAAAATGTCGCATTTTTAGCTAATTTAACTCTACTGAAAAAAATGAGTAGTGTTGCTTTTTTCACTGGATGGTTTATGTCTGTCCTCATAAATGTACTGGATTTTTTTGAAAACTTGTGCAAACATTCTTTTTTCAGGTATAAGCAGGTGTCAGGAGAAAGGAAAGAGGAAAAGCAAGAGTGGCTGCCTTTCTCAGACCTCTCCACTGAAAAAAGTCTGTTGGTCACCAATCTTCTTCCTTCCACTGAGTACCAGTTCAGTGTCGTAGCCCAAAATAAAATTGGCACTGGGCCCTTCAGTGAGATCACCACCATCACAACTCTGGGTAAACATTAGCTGTCCATAAGAAACTTTCAAGACCTTTTTAAAGTTGCTTCAAGAGCCAAGGGCCCTATTTTAACGATTTAAGCTCATGGTCTAAAGTGCAGGTGCACTCAGGGCATGTGTCTGAATCCACTTTTGCTAATTTAACAACGGGAAAATGGTTGGCGCGCCCGGCCACATGGTCTAAACATGTTGCCCTTATTCTCTTAATGAGTAATGGGTGTTTTTTTGTGTGTAACATGCAACAAACCAATCAGTGTCTCATCTCCCATCTCCATTAAGAGCTGGTTGCACATGCGCCATGGCGGGTTCGCTATTTACATGGCGGAATGTAATTTTTATTTAATTTGTGTGCTGCTGCACGTCCCAGTGTGTGTAATAAGCAAAGTGTACAGGCGTTGTTCACCCGCCTATAGGTGCATATTACTAGCGCTCTTTAAATAACAACTAAATATTTAAATAACAATAAAAAATATTGCGCAAGACTTTAGACCAGGTTTGAGTTGCTCTATGGCGCAGTCTGTTTTCATTTCCTCAAAATATCAACATGCCCACAATGCATCTGAACACACCTCTTTTTCAGACCAGCACTCCTGACGGGTTCACAATTGACGGGTGCACAATTGGGCACAAATGCATTTGCTATTCAAACAACATCGTGCAAAACTAGAACTGTGTTGGGCAGAAACTAGCAAAAACATTGGGGCCAGTGTATGAGCCCCAGGTTTTCCTGGCCATGAACCACGATTTGTTACATTCTGTTGCTTTTAAGTGGCATGTGATTAGGGTGATTGCATTTTATTTAACAAAATATTGTACATAGAAAGAAGATAATGCCTGTACATTTAAATTTCAATATCTTATAATTTTTATTATTTTTAAGTAATTGTGTCATTTTCTGCGAATATACTAGCATATAGGTGGCCTCAAAGCTAATAGAAATGGTCTAAAAAACAAAAATTTTGATTTCATTGTGTCTTTAAAGCATGTGTGTTGGCTACCTCATGCAGACCCAAATCAATTTAAAACCATCTGTGTTTATGCTGCACACTGTGTATAATTGAATAGAATCAAGCTGTTCATTTTAGTCTCTCTCTTATTTAATTTAATATTTCATTTCACAGATGCACTTCCTGATGTGGCCAAGCTGGTACCACCTACAAATCTCTCAATCAATAAGAGTTCAGAGGGAATTCTTCTGTGGTGGTCAGTACCCAAGGCCCAGTCTCCACCCATTGACAGTTTTGTCGTACAGTCACGTCTTGAAGGAGGGGAATGGATTAATCTGAAAGAGAACATTAGTCCAGTTCAAAGTCAAATCTTTCTTCCAGGGTTATGTAAGGTAAATATTCTTGAAGACATGATCTGAGACTTTCATGAATCAGTCAGCTTGTCATTTTTGATAAATGCAACCCTTTCTTCCTTTTCTTTCATCCTTATTATCCTTAACTTTCTCACAATGCATCACTCTCTGAAGGACTGCAAGTATGAACTGAGGCTTCTCTCTCAACGTGGAGATCAGATGAGCATGCCCAGTCCATCAATCAATGTCTCCACCATTGGTTAGTGCTTCACATATTCCTTGTTCTAATCACCTGCCTGTAATATTTTCTTCAGAAATTGTTAGAATTAATTTCTCTACGCTATACTAAGAAAATCTATAAGTCTTTTAACTTACCCAACCATTAAACCTTTCTTTGGGTTCTGCAGGAATTAATAAGCACCCAGCCAGTTCCCGCCTACTAGACTATCCTGACCAGCTAATGGCTGGCGTTATGGGTGGAGTAGGACTCCTTTGTCTTGCTCTTATCCTGACCCTGGCAATTGTCTGTTTCATTTTTCACAAAAGGAACCGAAGGCGCAGGCAGAATATCAAGGGTAAAGAAACAACACTTTGAACTGTTTTAACAGTCTCAATATATCCTCCTTAGAGAATCCTTTCACTCCTTTATTTCATATTTTTAGTCTTCATGCATGATCATTTATCCTGTCACTCATTCCACTGTAAAATTGGTTCCCTCCATTCAGATCTCCCTCCTGCAATAAATAAGAATCCTTCTGAAAAGTAAGTTCACCACCCTCTCCTCATGAAACCTTTGTTCATTGTCCAAAATTTTTGTGTTCTAAATTCTTATCCTTGACCTTAGCAGCCCTGACAACACCCTAAACCAAAGGTTCCTACCAGCTCGCCCACTCTCCTACACTTCCTCTTCTTCCAATCACTCCTCCAGTGAAAAGTCTAGTCACAGGGATTTTCTTGACCAGCAGCAACATCTCCTGCCTCAAGCTAACCTTACATCCCACCAACCCCTCCCTGAGAGCCATCTCCAATGGGCATCACTTGCCCCTGTGTCTTCTGTCGAGTTCATTCACAGAGGGTTTGATGGACGCTTTATTGTTGATCCTTGTGAAGACACCAATATTTTCAGTTCTCAGAACAAAAGGAACTCATGTCAAAACTCCCATCAGTCATCAGATGGTAACAGGGACTTCAGAAACCAGAAATCCCAGTCTTTGAGATCCTACAGGGGTGAAAGAAAAAAAACACCCTTTGTCCTTTCAGTGGATCTTCCACCTTTTGGATCAGATATCCCTTCTTCCAGCAGAACACGAGCTATGGCTAAGCACCTCTCATTGAATGGCTGTTACATACCCATTCGGGAGCAAGATTTCTTGGATGGACTAGACCGAACAAGTCTCTCGTCAGTTAGCATTGGCTCTTTTCTCTATCCCCATTCAGAAAGTACTATGGGTCGACAATCCCTGAAACAAGATACCAAACACTCTACAGCCAGTACCCTGGTTTTGCAGATGGAGCATGAGAGGGAACAAGGAAACCTAAGTCGCTGTTTAACTTTAGCTCGTGAGAGAAAGGAGCTTGAAAGGGAACTGCGCAAGTACACTATTGATGAAACTCCATATAGTCATGAACAGACAGATGATGAGTCTGGACAAATCTGTAAATTTCAAGAAACCTCAACACCTCAGGGTAACTACCAAGCAACTAGACACAGCCTTTTATCTGAAAATGGCAGCATGTTGAAGGTAAGAGCTGCCTCTTGCATTCCGTGGGAGGAAAGACACAGGATTTCTTTAGCAAGCTTGGTTCCCCTACATACCTCTCATGGAAAGGATACCAAGAATAGGCAGAATCAACAAGGTTACTATTCCATCCAGAGATCCAACTACCAAAGGTCTCGTAGTCTAGACAGAGGGGAACACCAAAAATCACAAACATGGGACCGAAGACGAAGCAGAACTCCCGTTGAGTCAAGTCTTGGTCATGTAATGGATGAACCTTTAATCTACAAATTGGAAAAGACCCAAACTGATATACGGCATAGAGGCCAGAGAACCTCAAGTAGAAGTCAAAATTATTTGGACCCATGTATTTATTCATCCTCAGATGATCAGCAGAGGCTGACCATAGAAAGAAGCACTAGACAGATAAATCCAACTAGTGTTTATTCAGAGATGAGTGTAGATGGAACTGGTCTTGAGAGCCAGTCTTCTTATTCAAGGTCTATGCTGGGCACTAATCACAGCTATGAGACTCTAGATTATGACAGACCCAGATTATCAGATCTTGAAAATGACAGATCAGTAGAGTCAGGACATATGAGTTTAAGAAAGCACAATTGGTCGAGCAAATCTGTATCTCAAATGAATGTCTCTGGAACAATGCCTCGGAAAACAAAGAGTCTGGGGTCAAACAATTGGAATCGGCACAAGAGCACCCAAAGTTTAGATTCAAAATTGTACAAGGACCACTTTTTGACCCCTGATGCTTGGGTAGACTCGCTGACACTTGGACAAGATTCTAAAATGTCCCCCATAGCATGCAGACCCAACTCTGTGGCAGATAAGCCTAAAAGTAGTCCCAGTTTGCGAACAGATTCATCTGTGCCTTTAGAAAGACAAATACAAGACACCAGTCAACAGGGCTCTAAAACCTATGATGGTTCAAAATCCTGCAAAAACCTTCGGTCGGGAAATAGAACTCATGCTGCCTTATCAATAGGGGGTTCTAGCTGGCCACAGCCTTATTGCCCCTCTCTGCCAGCCTTGCCATCTGGAAGACGGAGCCAAAGCCAAGAGAGGGAGAGAGAGGAGGAAGACGAAGATGGGCAGGAGGTGGATGTAGAAATTAACAGATACCGGAAGAGTTCAGAGACAGAGGGAAGTTACCGAAGTTATGCAAGCCAAAGCAGTGGTAGAGGCAGCATGGATGCCCCTAACTATATGCAGTTCTCTCTCAGCCCCCCTCTCACAAGTTCTCCAGAGACAACAGAGGACAGTGACAGAGACGAGGCAGTTCTACAGGATCCTGAACAACATGAAAGGTACAACTGGCTTTTCTTTGTCCTGCTCCATTTATTTATCTTAAAGGGGTCATAAACTGAGAAATCAAATGAACCTTGATCTTTTGACATATACATTAACAGGTCAGTTTAATATAAACAATCCTATAAATGTAAAAACTCAAAACTTTCTTGTAAGTTTAAAAACAGCTTTTATAGGAACCATGCTCAGAAAACGATTTGCTTTGGAATGTGCCACTTTATGATGTAATAGTGTGTCTAAGCACCACCTCCACATGATAAGATCAACGGCTACTTCTACAAAAATGCATTTCATGACCCCTCTAAGCTGTTTTCAATTACTAAAATAGATTAATTCTCTTACAAAAAGTACCATGAGTACTATTTGTATTTGCACTGATAATACCTTGCTTTTTTAACACAAGACCATGGAAATGCCATGTGTTTTTTGACGTTTACATTTTAATACCACAATCTGTGGATATAGTACCATGGTAATAATATGTTTGGCAGTTGCAAGGTGTGTTGGAGCAGAGTCGGATATCCCTGATTTAAGGATATCCACAACGACACCTCACATTGCTTTATCTTCTGACTTTAGATCTAAAAGAGGCTCTGTGGATGAGAGTTATGAGTGGGACTCTGCTTACATCCCAATGCATCCTGTGGACCCCAAAGTGTCAATGAGCAAGGCAGGTCTTCAGAGTCAACTGAAGAAGATCAGCACTACAAAAGATTATGGCAGGCCAGATTTAGACCTGAAACAAAAAGGTAAGAGAAATGCCTGCTCTGTTTATTGTAACCCAGCGAAAACAGTCTTACTGTTGTGAAAATACCAGGAAAGCTGTTCCTTCACTGTAGTATGCTGGTTTATTGGTATCGTGTCATCTGTTTCAATTTTACCTGAGCCTAAATGCCAAAAAGTGAACTGTGGTCGGTTGATCTGTCTTGTGTTATCGTTTGATCCATTTTGACAGAGTATACCAATTACTAAATCGTACCATCCAGCATTAATTGAAAGTACAATAGGTTGTATAGCCCTCCTGTTGTGTTTGTGACTGTGAGAGTGAAATTATGAAGACTAGTCTTTCGTTTTACACTAGACATTTTTCTCTTTCTGGTTTCATTAATCTCCATTGTCTTTTTGACCCCAGGTCTTTACCCTCCGGCTGGTTGGAAGGAATCTGTGCCACTTTTTGAACTTCCTAGTATTCTTCCTCCTCACTTCGAGCAAGAATCACTTCTTGCCCAGGAGATTCGGAAGAGCTTCACATCACTCCCAGACCCAGAACCCGACACTGTGCTTTTTTGATTAAGAACAGTAAGTACACCATTCATGCTGATTAACCTGCACTGTTTTCATTTTATTTCATATACTCTTAAGAAGTCTGAAATTGTGTTGGAACACGAAGATGATTCGATTTATTAGTCAAAACTGCGCCAAATGTTAGCATGTTCTCAATTCTAGATTGGACACAGCATGGTTCCCATCAACACACATCTGAATGGTCAGGATGAGAAGGGACACTAGGGTTCACAATTAATTGGACATCTGTAGACCACTCAAGCACAAGAACACACAGTCGTCTGCCCAACTAATGGAAATGACATTACCTAATGGATGGGCCAAAGCACAGTGAAGGGAACTGTCATTTAACCCTTTCGAGTCGATTAACGCATATATGCGTTTTGAGTCATTTTCACCTGATAACCCCGAAAAGAACTTAAATTACACTCTCAGTTTTAATCGTACAGATAAGAGCAATACATCAATCGAATCTGTAAAGGGTCTAGTTTTTTTTGGATACAGACATAATAACAAAAAACTTTTGTGCACTTATAAAATAAAGATAACAAACAAGTTGCGCTGTCTACAGTCTTTGTCTCCACTGATCGTCATGTACAAACATTTCATTAAAATGAACTGTAACTCCGTGAATACTCAACGAAGAGACATGAGATAGATATCTATAGAAAGCCTGGAATGTCTACTTTTAAACTAAACAAGTGCTGCCGAAAACAAATATTCTGAGATAAAGTAATCCATATGAAAACAACGCAATGTCTGTTTTTCATATCTCCGCTCATTATATCTAATGTGACCACGCCCCCGCGCTGAACGCGCTATTCAGATTCAAACTGAAGCGCGCGGCTTGCATACGCCCACACAGAAGAAAAAGCAGCGAGACTGTTCTTCAAGTTTTTATTTTATTTTACTGTTTGCTTCGCGATGAGAGGACTAAGACATAATTCACCCCAAAAAGATGTGATGTGGTTGAGGATTTGAGAAATGGATTTCCTCAGAAAAAAGAATGAAGCACTTTATTCAGCAGAGATCATAAACATGAGTAAGTCTCTTTTTATTTATTTGTACTAGTTTTCACATAACGTGTAAACATTTTACTAGTTAGACTTTTTCCAAATACTTTTTCCAAACTATAATTCCTGACTTAATGTATAATCAAGTGAAACATTATGAAGTTTCAATAACAATATACAATACTATACCATTCAAAAGCTTGATGTAAATAATATAAATGTGACAAATAGAGATAGCTCTAACAAATGTAAAAACAATGCAGTTCTTTCGTTTTATTCCCCCTAAAAAAAACCTGAAAAATATTATCAGCTCTTTTCAACATTAATAATAATAATAATAATGATGATGATAATAAATGGGGTTTATTTGGTAGAAAATAAGATTGTTAAAAGGATTTCTGAAGGATTGTGTGACTAGAGAAAGGATGCCAAAAAATTTGAAAGTCAGCTTTGATTGTTCCTAATAAACTGTTTAACTGCTCCCCCAAGTGGATATTAAATTATGTTGTGGGATAATTAAATATATTCTTAATAAACTACAAACATAAAATTATATACTTTTATTTTGTTCTCACATTCTTTCTTGCAAGTCCTCCCTCAGAGTGGCACAGTTGAATGAGAGGCTCATTATGCAGCTCATTATGCGGGCCTTTGTCTTCTCAGGTGTAAATCACAATGATATTCATGATAGTTGACGCCTACTCGCATATGACTTTTACCAACAAAAAGTGTTTTAGAAAATTTAAATCAATATATTGTTTTCTGTGAGTGAGTAAACAAGATGATTTTCACATCATTCAGAAAGAAAAATTCTAGGCTACAAGCTCCAGTTCTCAACTTTTCCCGCAACCAATTTTATGTATGTGTTTTATTGCCTTATTCAAGTGATTTAACATTTTTAGTTTTTCACTAACCATGCATAACATTTTTTTTCTCAAAAATACAATCATGTACATGCATGCATTTCACATATTATTATAGCCCAGTTTGTGCTGATTACAGTGAAACTAGACTTTACCCATTTAGATATTTATAAGAAACTGAAAAAAGCACAAATGTCAGGGCATGACAAAACTTCTCAAGGCCCCAAAAATACCCTTAGACTCCAGAGGGTTAAAGAGCTTACATTATGTGCTGGGGATGCAAATCAAAAAGGGAATTAATAATACAAGACTTTGCTCTATGCACCCTGCTGTTGGAACTGAATTTTAAATAAAAATGTAAAAGCTGTCTCAATGTTGATTTTTGCAAAGGCTTTTGATTGTTCTGTAATCCCTATTTTGACAGTAAGCGCACATTATAATTTTGAAACCTCATCAAAGCTCTTTTATGCCATGGTTAAAGGAATGCTTTTTTTTTTTTAAATGTTTCATTAAATGTTTGAGTCATTTAATGAGAAAAGAAAGTGTGTTAAATTGGATGATTATTTGCATCAGTGTCCTTTTTCAGGAAGAATATAATAAACAGATACTCTTTCAGAGTGCAACTGGAAGGAAATGAATTAAATCACTGCAGGTCATGAGAGTTAATTACGTGTCACGTATTGGCTGAGCTTGACAATACAGAGTTAAGTGAACTAACAGAGCTTAACTGTTTACAATTAAACCAAACATTTCACAGTTCAAATTATTTTCTTTTAATAATAATAATAAAAAAAATGTTTTTAAAAGCAATTCAGATTGAACTATATGGTTGTTTTATTGGTTCCGAAAGCTAAAAATACTATAACTGCACTGTAACAAATTCCACTATTCTTTATTTTCTGCCAGTATGAAATATCCTATATATATTGCCTAATGCAAATCCACTGAATGTATAATCTTTGCAAATATGTGTATATGTAATTGTTATATTTTAGCTGTTTAATCAAAGCCTATTCACACAAGATTGTACAAATAAATTCCCTTTTCCTAGTATGAATTGTTCCATTTTTTTGCGAACCAATTTTTGTTTTGGAAACAGTTTTTGTGCTTAAATTTAGTTTAGATTTAGTTTTATGTAATGTACAGTGAGTATAGAAATGAATCACTGCAGTGCAAGTGAAAGGTATAACACAAACATATCAGAAAACTAAATTCAATTCAAGTTTATTTGTATAATGCTTTTCAAAGCAACATAATTAAGTTTCTACGATATATTTGGTTGTAGCTTATCAATGTTGTTATAACTATAATGTCAGTTAATGTTCATATGGCAGAAAGGTACAGAAAAATCAATTAAAAGGTAATCAACAAGATGATGAACACAAATAACGGCAATTATTATATTGCAATCAAACTTATACTGGAGTTTGTTAGTTCTGCGTGTTGTTTCAGGGTTAGCATCATCTGAGGTCCTCTGATGGTCAGCATCATCTCTTCTCATGTGTTCTGGATCCAGACTGGAGCTTGTGTAAATCCTAGTTACCTCGGGATGTCAATCCCATGACAAAAAAAAGAAACAAATACAGACATAATTAGCATTGCTGCTGTTCCAACAAAGTAAAATTAATTAGTTTAACCCAAGCTAAAGAATAATAATGTGTATTTGATCAGATATAACTGCAGTCCAAAATTATGAGATGCATTATTTGAATGCTTGGCCAAAGAGACGTGTTTATAATCTAGATTTAAACAGAGAGAGTGTCTCTGAACCCAGAACGTTATCAGGAAGGCTATTCCAGAGTTTGGGAGCCAAATGGGAAAAAGCTCTACCTCCTTTAGTGGACTTTGCTATCCTAGGAACTACCAAAAGTCCAGAGTTTTTAATGACCTTAGGGAGCGTGATGGATCGTAGCGTGGTAGAAGACTAGTTAGGTACGCAGAAGCAAACTCATTAAGGGTCTTTGTGATGAGTGGGGAAGGGCCGAGAGCCGTGGGAACGGAGCGAGGTGGGCGGAGTGATTGGGAAATGGGTGACACCTGGTCCACTCACCAGTCTCGAGTCCCACGGAGGAGATCAGAAGGATACAAAAGAGGAGCGACGACAGTGAAGGACAAGAGAGGACCAGGTCTGGGTTTTATTTTGTGTTTGTTTTTGTTTGTGCGTGGCAGTGGTCCGTGAGGGGCTGTCACGCTGTTTTGTGTTTATTTTATTATTAAAGTCTTGATTTGAATGTCTGCCAGTTCCCGCCTCCTTCTTCCCGTGATTATGAAGTTTTTAATGTGTTACAGCCTTATAGGTAAGTAATAATATTTTGCAACTGAAACTTAATAGTTAGCCAGTGCAGAGACTGTAATTGGGGTAATATGATCATATTTTCTTGACCTGGTAAGGACTCTAGCTGCTGCATTTGGACTACCTGTAGCTTGTTTATTGAAGAAGCAGGACAACCACCTAGAAGTGCATTACAATAGTCCAGTCTAGAGGTCATGAATACATGAACTAGCTTTTCTGCATCAGAAACAGATAACATGTTTCGTAGCTTGGCAATGTTTCTAAGAAAGAAGAAAGCTGTTTTAGTAGCATGGAAAATGTGATTTTCAAAAGACAATTGACTGGCTAATGCAACACCCAGATTTTTGACTGTAGAGAAAGTAACAGTTCATCCGTCTAGTTGCATTAGAAAGATGTACTGTTGCAGGAATTCATGACAAAGAGTGGCCATTGTGCACATGTGACAACAATATCACAAATTCTGGCTCGTATGGGAGGGATGCAAGAAAAAAGCCACTCTTCAAGAAAGGCAACATGCAGTCATGACTATATCAAAGCACACCTTGAAGATTCTGAGGCAGATGATACAAAAATTCTATTAATTGGCCTCAACACCAAACGATATGTCTGGCAGAAATAAAATCCAATTCAACTCGCCATCCAAATAACAGCATTCCTACGATAAAGTGATAATTTCCTGTTATGAAGTGTTTCTCTGCAGCAGGACTGGAGCACTTGTCAGGACAGAAGGAAAAATGGATAGGGCAAAATACGTCAAACTCTTGAGGAAAATCTGCTGCCCTCTGCCAGAATGTTGTCAATGGGAAGAAGGTTTAACTTCGAACATGACAATGACCCAAAGCACACAGAAAAACTGAACACACAGTGCTTGAAAGAGAAAAAGGTCCTTGGATGGCCAAGTCAGAACCTAGACTTAAACCCCACTGAAAATCCATGGAATTACTGTAAGACTGCAGTCCAAAAATGATCACCATCAAATTGAACTGAATTTGAGCGTTTATGCAATGAGTGGGCAAATATTGCAAACTCTACATGTGCAAAGCTATGAGACAGATACATAATTGAAATCGACTTAAGGCTGCAATTAACACAAAAGTAGGTTCAACAAAATACAAACACAAGGGGGTGATCCTTTTCCAACTCAGTGAATGTTTTTTTTTTTTTTTTTTTTTCTTGACATGTTGGTGTTAGATCTTTCACTTGGATGTTATAAGTTGCATTGAGTAAATACAGCTGAATGAAAGCTGCAAAGCAACAACATGTGAGTTTTAAAGAGGTTGATTCTTTTCTAATTCCGCTCTATGTGGATTTATACATTGATAAATGACAACAAAACATTTGTTAGCATGTAAACACTACAAAGCCAACAGAGAGTCGAGTTCCTCTGTATCCACTAGGATGTGCTGCACTTTCACAAATAGTCTTTATTCTTTACTAAATTATCTTGAAAGCAGTGCCAGCTTTCTCTGAACCTTTAAGTTTTATTATATAAATATTTCCTAAAATATAAGACATATAAGCCCCTGAAGGGAATTCTGACATTTTCCAAAGGGATCAATACGGATTATTGTCACTTTCTGAATTTCATCTGGATGCTTTGAGCCATGGAAGCAAAGTCCATTACTTTCTCTTTTTTCCCCCTCCTGTTGAGCTATAGATATGCACCTTTTTCCATTTGTGAACTCTCTTTTAGTGATTGAGTGGCCTGTGAGATCTTGACAGGTTACAGGCAGACACATTAGCATGTGTTCTGAACAGAAGGAGCACAGCCTCCATCATTGTTTAAAGCTTCCAGCAATGCCACATGCTGCATTAATCACAGCTGAAGTGAAGGTAGAGATGTGTCAAATACTGCATTTCCCTCAAACATTTTGCAAGTTTCCACATCTTCTAGTCCTCTTTTTCTAAATTCAGTGTAAAGTGTCTTAATATTCACGGGTAAGTATTATATAACATTATTAATTATCTGTACACAAAATGACTAAAGACCCCTCCTTAAAGCGTGCACCAGAGAAACTGTCTAGAGTCCTGTTCAGAATGAAACAATATGGCACGAAAAAAATATAAATATTATAATTTGAAGAATATTTAATGTGAAAATTTTTTAAAAACTGTGGTCTCAGGTGTTCACATTACGCACAGTTTAGCATCATGTGATTCGTGTAAAAAAAAAAAAAAAAAAAAAAAAAGAAGAAAACAATGCCTTCATCTCAAAAAGCATTTTTTGCATTATCTTCCATAACATCATGAAATTAGACAAAATCAAT
This sequence comes from Carassius gibelio, assembly GCF_023724105.1. NCBI lineage: Eukaryota > Metazoa > Chordata > Actinopteri > Cypriniformes > Cyprinidae > Carassius > Carassius gibelio. Next base: position 15,322,056 of record NC_068380.1, on the reverse strand, counting down.
GACGATTTTTATTAAATGGTTTTCCACGAATTGGAATGTGTGCAAAGGATTGTGGGCGTTAGGATACACTTGATGCAGAAGACTTGAAATATTGCATACTTGGCCGTCATTTTAATTATTTTTATGGCACTTTTGGTTCCTTTTTGAAAGATGAAAGCTTCATTTGTCATTCATTGTTATACTATGGAATGGAGAATATGAAAATCATATTTAATAATTCTCGTTTTGTTGTCCTGCAGAAAGAAGAAAGCCAATATTTTTGGAACAATATAATGTGAGTTAATAATAACAGAGTTTTAATTATTGGGCTGAACTATTTCTTTAAAATGATAATGCTGCATTTTGTGCGTGTTTCAGAGATCACCTCTTCAAATGAGTTCAGTGAGACTGATTTTGTATCATTTCATGAACTTTTATTTGAGTTTAATCTGCTTTGACCCTAGCCTTATGCAGTCATATTCACCTTAATGTAATATGTCAGTAAAGTGCCCATTTGCCATTTCGTCTCCTTATGTGCCCTTAAACTGATTACCTGTTATCCAGTCGCATTGTGACACATCATTCACAGGCTGACCAGTAGTGGCTCTCAAGACCTCTGTGAAACATTCTGATAGAAAAAATGACAGTGTCATTTTCTTTGCATTTGCTTGGGTCCTTTCTAAATCACCTTGCGTCCAATATGCATATGGTATAGTACAGAACTGTCTCCACAAATAACTCTTCATGGTGAGTATATAACTGAAGTATGGAGAAATGCATGGGCGAAAACTCTATGAATATCTAGAGGCATGATTATCTTGCATACTTATTTCAAGAATGCAAAGAACTTTGCAGTGTGTCTCTATTGCAGCTCTCTGGTCAAGAGCCAGACTTGGAAGTCTGTGAAAGTGCCTCTATAAATCTTAATGTAGTTATATATAGCATGTCAATATTCTCCTTCCCAGGTTTTGTTGAGCTAAAGCTGGAAAAGATTGGCTCCCAGTATGGGGCTTCCGGGTCTTGGTGTCCTGTGGTTTGGCTGATTAAATAGGACTGGAGAATGACAGTCCGTCTGTTTCTGTTGATAGCTAACCTCATTCCGTGACTATTCAATTCACAGACATACAGAAACTGCATCATGTATACATCTACCCGATCCAGAGCCTCCTCTGATAACTTATTGAGACTGCCCACAAAGGGTTCGAAGAATGAATTAGAACTGAATGTAAATAAATAAAGACATTTTTAAGAGAACCCAGTCTGTGAGTATATTGCTGGTGCAAGGTCAGTTGCTCTGTTGCAATGAATGTGCTGCAGTAAGCAATGAATTAAAAACATTCTTTCTTTTCGGTATATTAAATTGCAGCAAGAAAAAGAGGTCATATTATTTAAAGGTTATTCAATGTGTCTCATGTTGACTCATGTTGATTTTTGGTAATAATCATAATCTTCAGAACAGGTGCATACTGAGATAAGCCTAGAAAATATGAAAATTTGTAACACATCAAGGGCAGCGTGACAAAATTATACAGATTTGGAACTGAGAAATTATAAATTTATGAAGTCAGTTTGTGTTATTTGGGTATTATAAGGAAAACTGCACGTCTTAGTCGATAATAACAACACTAATTATAAATATTATAAATGTTATTATTATTATTATGTATTATTTTGATTATTTTGATGCTTTTATGTAAGTAACAAACAATTAGTAAGTAAACAAACATACAAAATTCAGGCTACAAAATGATAAATTATCTTTTATAATTATCTTTGTTATTATTGACAGACATAAATAGCTTAATAGTGTTATATCAACTTGTTTGTATGTTTCTCCCCCACCTTGTTTATAAATGTTATGTTCTCAGTCAAAAATGACAGGCTTACTAACATAGCTTATACATTTCTCATTATGCTATGTTATTACCAAATATTGGATTCCATCTTTTCATCAACTTAATAGGACATTCATAAAAACAGTTTTACTGTATTCATAATTTCATCTGATAAAAAGTCAGTTGACATCTTATGCTTCAACTTCCTTCATGGAGAGATGTGCTGTAAAAATAAACATTCAGCCCTTCTCTTTATGTCTAGGTCCCCATAGTAACATGAGCAATAAAAATACAGACGATTTGAATACATTACTAGAAATAAGTCGCCTTCACTCCTACACAAGTCTCAGCCTGTCTCTGAACAATGAGATCTCATTATCGCTGTTGTTTTCTCAGTCTGTTGACATGCCAGTGTTGTCCGTGATTCCTCCACTGCACGTCAGATCTACTGGCGCACTCCGTTCTGTCACCTCTATTCTTCTCCTGTCATTCCCCACGGAGCCACAGGGGACTGGCACACATGCCAGGCGAAAAAGTAAGTGATAGTACCATCCTGTGGGTGTACAGTCCTCTCCCATCTTGCTCTATTTTGGTCCCACAGCCGGATAACTTCGGAGAGTGGGACCCCTGTTGTGTTTTGAGTGAGATCTCAATGCAAAGGCTCCTTTTAGCCATAATCAGTGTAGTGCATACACTGTGACTGATTTCATCAGGAGTGACCTCATCCCTGTAGTAATAGCACACATTCATTACAGACGTGCCCAGGCATGCTCACTTGTGCACTGTGTTCAACTACTTTATGCATACAGCATACAGAAATGGATTACTACAGTGATGATGTTGTTACCTTGACAAAATGATCTTGTGGCTACGACATAATATGACGTTCCCATGAAATTAATATCTCGTGGCCACGTTATCATAAAATAAAATGAACCAACCATGTCATCTCCTAGGCACCATAGATTACAAATGAGAGAACGTGTTTTATACATCATATCATCTTTATTTTCATTTTTTAAGTTATTTATTTATCTATTAGGTTAAATGCAAACGTGTATATACAGGTGCTGGTCATATAAATAGAATTTCATCAAAAAGTTGATTTATTTTACTAATTCCATTCAAAAAGTGAAACTTGTATATTATATTCATTCATTACACATAGACTGATATATTTCAAATGTTTAATTCTTTATAACTGACAACTAAGGAAAATCCCAAATTCAGTATCTCAAAAAATTAGAATATTACTTGAGACCAATACAAAGAAAGGATTTTTTTAAATCTTGGGCAACTGAAAAGTATGAACATGAAAAGTATGAGCATATGCAGCAGCAAAATACTTAGTTGGGGCTCCTTTTGCCTGAATTACTGTTATGAGCCCAGGTTGCTCTGATAGTGGACTTCAGCTCTTCTGCATTCTTGGGTCTGGCATATCGTATCTTCCTCTTCACACTACCCCATGGATTTAAGGTCATGCTAGTTTGCGGGCCAATTAAGAACAGAGATATCATGGTCCTTAAACCAGGTACTGGTAGCTTTGGCACTGTGTGCAGGTGGCAAGTCCTGTTGGAAAATTAAATCTGCGTCTCCATAAAGTTGGTCAGCAGCAGAAAGCATGAAATGCTCTAAAACTTCCTGGTATATGGTTGACCTTGGACCTCAAAAAACACATTGGACCAACACCAGCAGATGACGTGGCAACGCAAACCATCACTAACTGTGGAAACTTTACACTGGACCTCAAGCAACATGGATTGTGTGCCTCTCCTCTCTACCTCCAGACTCTGGGACCCTGATTTCCAAAGCAAATGCAAAATTTACTTTCATCAGAGAACATAACTTTGTAGCACTCAGCAACAGTCCAGTACTTTTTGAAGCGAGACGCTTCTGCCGCTGTCTGTTTTTCAAGAGTGGCTTGACACAAGGAATGCGACAGCTGAAACCCATGTCTTGCACACGTCTGTGTGTAGTGGTTCTTGAAGCACTGACTCCAGCTGCAGTCCACTCTTTGTGAATCTCCCCCACATTTCTGAATGGGTTTTGTTTCACAATCCTCACCAGGTTGCTATTATCCCTTTTGCTTGTACACTTTTTTCTACCACATCTTTTCCTTCCCTTCGCCTCTCTATTAATGTGCTTAGACACAGAACTCTGTGAACATCCAGCCTATTTTTCAATGACCTATTGTGTCTTGCCCTCCTTGTCCAAGGTGTCAATGGAAATCTTTTGGACAACTGTCAAGTCAGCAGTCTTCCCCATGATTGTGTAACCTACAGAACTAGACCGAGAGACCATTTAAAGGCCTTTGCAGTTTTTTTTTTTTTTTTTTTAGTTAATTAGCTGGTGTCTTCAATATTGAACCTTTTCACAATATTCTAATTTTCTGAGATACTGAATTTGGGATTTTCCTTAGTTGTCAATTATAATCATCAAAATGAAAAGAAAAAAAAATTGAAATATATCAGTCTGTGTGTAATGAATGAATATAATATGCAAGTTTAACTATATATATATATATATATATATATATATATATATATATATATATATATATATATATATATATATATATATATATATATATATATATATATATATATATGTATATATCTACTTCATAATATTTATGTAAATATTATGAACTATTTGTAACATCTTAATGAACATGCAGCGGATTTGAATGCATTTTATTGAGTCTGAAGTGCAGTATTTAGAGCACAAAACTCCTGTGGAAGACTGGACGTAACGCCTTCAGATGTTATGCTGTTTCTGTGAGGACACCAAACTCAACTCGCATCGCAACACAAACAAGATGCCGTGCGCGTGTGTGCAAGTGATTTATATGTATTATATGAATATATGTATTCTTGTAAAGTGAAAGTGGACTATTTGAAAATGGCACCTCGGTTACTTACAAAGTGCGGTTATTACTAACATTAAAAACCTTGGTGTAAACATAGTACTCTGGACTGATATTAGTATTTCCCTGCTGTACGATCATTGAACAAACTATTAAATGCAATTGATGTGTTTCCAGGAAAAAAATCTAAAGTAAAACAACTGTAACATGTAAATATCACTGTCTTGAAAACATACGCCAGACCTTCAGTTAAAATTTGCCTTCAATATTGTATATAAGTGACTTGTGTTCTTGTCTGTGAAGCTGTGTTTTTGGTGACATTTACAATGTTTAACAGCTTCAGCTCCCTGCAAAGATCATCTCTGTCCACATTTAGAAACCTGTATATTTACAAGCAAACTTTAGTATATTTTATATATTATAGAACTGTGTGGACTATCTAAGATATGCCTGACTACATTCATTCTTTTTACAGACTCCAAGAATCATAATATTCTCACAAGCACATTTTTTTTCACTTTTTTTGAATGCCATTGGCTGACCTCTTCTATGTTTTCTTCCACAATCTCATTTTGCGTTATTATAAATTGTGTGAAATATCATAAACCTAGTCTCATGCAGTGAACGTTGCATTAAATAACAGGAAGGCCCACGCAGAGTTAAATGTTCCCCTTGTGTTTTGGCTCCAATTGCATTGAGCTTGATACCACAAAGCGATGCTACTTTAATTGTCTCCTTACTGAATAGCTGTCATATTTAGAAGCATTTACATAATCAGAGTCATTTGCATATGAGATAGTGGAGTTTGCAGTAGGAGAACTACTACCACAGATGTATATGGCGCAGATATTTATGGCGCTGTTGTCTGCGGAGCTGTTCATTTAACTCTATATGTGTCAGTGTTGAATGATGGGATAACCTCCAAATGCATACCTGTAATTTGGAGTGCAATTACAGATGGCAGCATCTTGGGAAAATAATTGCTTAAGCCAAAGTGCAGTACATTCTTTAAAGATAGCTGGAAGGAAGCTCTGTAATGTAGGCCTATTCATTAAGAAAACTCCTCTGCTAAGGCCTAATTTTATCACTGGCCTTTTTTTATTTCGCTTACACTTATATTCTTATTAGATAAATTGACGACTTCATCATATAATAAATAAAATCACTAGTTATGCTAATGGACGGGAAATCCCAGCACTGCACTTTTACTGCTTCCATGGAACGCTTTCTGAAACTAGGAAGATAACTCTTCTAGGTTCTTTATAATGATAAAGACAAGGCCCACTCTGCAAGGATTATTATTTAAACTAGTGTTTGGAATAATATTCAACATTCATAATATTCAGGAATCAGCATATTAGAAAGATTTCTAAAGGATCATGTGACACTGAAGATGGAAAATAAAGAAGAATGGAAAGTATATTCAAATAGAAAACATTTATTCCAACATAAAACACAAGTATTTCAAATGGTGATATTTTACTGTATGTCTGATTACTGTATATTTGATCACATTTCTAGTATTTTGATGGAAATTATTAAATTAGGGAAACTAGGACAGATACAAATACCTGTTAAGCTAAATTTTAGAAATATTTACCAACAATAGCAATGCCATTGATTCGAATTGCTTTACCTTGTCTCCTGTACATGCAACAGCATTCAAAGTACAAACTCATTTAGTTTCAAGGCAGTGTATGCTGACAGTGCAATCATTTAACTCCGGTTAGAGCTCTGCAGAGCTGTGCGTGTGCAGTACTTATGAGTCTCACTGCATGACAGTAAAAGTGTGAATCAAATAAAGTGCAAAACAGAATATAGGGCAGCCAGTTGTACTTGTTCCAGACATTGCTTGCCCACATGGCTTGCTGTGCAACCAATCAATAAAACATGTGAACAAACAGAAGCAGCTAACAAAGGAAAAGGTGTCAGAAGTCAGTGCCAAGATGCCTGCAGTCATCAGCTCTAATCTGCTAGTTAACATATCCCCTAAACATAGATGGCAAGGTTTGGCAAAGCAGAATGTGTAAGTGTAATTTCAGAGAGTCAGAGAGATGCTTTACAGCTACCTTTTCATGATTCATGTTATGTCTTGGGTGACAAAATAATCAGCAAAAATGACTTGACATGCAACTGCGAAACTGAACATTATTTTCTTCTTCAGAGATTAAAGTTCCTCCAAAAAGAAATAGTCTGTCATGTAGTCACCCTTGTGTTGTGAACTATTCCTTTGATGTGCAAATGGGTACAACTCAATTTAAAGGAATATCCTGGGTTCAATTAAAGTCAAGATCAATCAGCAGCATTTGTGACCATGTAAAATAAAGTTAAAAAAAAAGTTGCTATAAAAAAATTAATCTGGGTAAAAATAAAGCGGGACACTTACAGTGGAAGAGACTGGGGCCGATATGTGAACATTACAGTATGCTTTGTTTAATATTATAGCTATATTATAGGGCGGGAGATGGGGGGGGGGGGGTGTACTTTTAAAATCCAGTTTTCCAGAAATATCCAGTTGCTGCCATAACAACAAAACGCCATAACTTTTCAAATGAAAATAAAAGTTTTACAGAACACTTTATGTAAGTGCTTTTATGTAATTATATATTTGACATTTCTGCTTCTAAATTCTCCAAAAATGGGCCCCATTTACTTATTACTGGAAGTGCCTCCTTGTGAACTTGATTTTAGCCTCACTATAGTTTTCTTTTAAAAGTAACAAGGACTAGATGACATTATTTTATTTTTGGTACATGTAGTTATTGAAATACTGCTACAAATGCTGTTGGTTGAGTGGGACTTTTAAACATTTTAACCATTTGAAGGAATAGTTCACCCAAAATTGACAATTTGATGAACATTTACTCATCCTTAAGACCATCTGAGATATAGATGTAAAAGCGTTCTTCATGAGAACAGATTTGAAGAGCTTTAGCTTTACATCACTTGTTCACCAGTGGATCCTCTGCACTGAATGGGTGCCGTCAGAATTAGAGTCCAAACAGCTGATAAAAACATCACAATAATCCATCACTGGAGGAATGGTATAATGTATTATGGACTCATATTTTGGCCGGAAACAACAGTTTAAAGTTAAAAATGCCTTAATGATGAATTTGTTTCTTACAAACACCCAGCTTTTCCCTTCACAAGGTGTTTATTGGTGGACTGGATTGGTGTGGATTACTTGTGGATTATTGTGATGTTTTATCAGCTGTTTGGACTCTCATTCTGATGGCACCCATTCCTTGCAGAGGATTAATTGGTGAATAGAGATGTAATCAGAACTGACTATATGTAATCTGGAGTACATAATCAGATTCCAGATATAAAGTACTTGTAATTAGATTAAATTACATTTTATAATACTCATAATTAGACTACAGTTACTTTTTATTTATTACATTAGATATTATTCACACAGTGGCAATACATTATTCACAATTTATTGAATCTAATTCCTCTTTTGAACGTTCCTTTCTAAAATAGCCTACAACTTATATACGTTCAGAAAGTCTTCCAGTTTTGTAGACATTTACACAAAGACCAGTCACTAGTGAGGTGGCCACTAGGGATGTAACGATTACTGCCGGCTGTAAATCGGTTTAAAATATGTGATGATTGAAATTGGTTGAAATGCTAAATGAATCGCAATTCATTAAGGTGTATGAGTTTATATGAATGTATGTCTGAGGGGAACTTACTGTCTTTAGAAGAGTTTAGATGGTATTTTTTTCTTTTTATCTTTCCTCTGTATATTGCATATTAAAGTTCAAAGTGCGCTGCTTTGTTTACATCAGAAACCAAGGAAACACTGTAAGTGCCACCTACTGGCAGAGAGTGAATCTGCGTCTCATTCAGCTCGTCTGCTGATTCTGTTTCATGCAGATATTTTAATGTATAGTTTCACAAAACTGAAGTCATCTTTGGTTGGATCGTGATTAAAATGTAGTGGTTGCCTCTTTATTTTATTTGTGTTACTTATTTATTCGGGGCTTGTTTTAAAATTTCATTTTTTTTTTTTTTTGCGTTATGTATTTTTTTTTTTCATTTAATGCAGACATTCCATTTTTTTTTCATCTGATCCTCTTTCACCTAATATAATTTGATGTTGATAAATGGTCACATGACATGCATGTAAACAACTAAAATATTTCATTTTGTTTTTGTGTTTTATTTTCATTGATGTTTTTTTTTTTTTTTTTTTTTTCTAAAGTAAGGAGTCGACTCTGAATCGCTGAAACGAGTCGTTATAGATTTCAAATCTTTTGCCCATCTCGGGATTTTCAAAGAGTTTGGCCATAAAAGAGGGTTCATTACCAACTTTATTTAGAACAACGAGCATCTCCGAATCACAACGCGAAGTATGATTATGAAGTTATGTGTTTGTTTTCTCCCGAGCGTCTTATCCGTATGTGAGCTGTCTGCAGCCTGTCTGCGCTGATCGTCAGTACAAACACGTCATTAAAATGAAGTGTAACTCCGTGAATACTCAACGAAGAGACATGAGAGAGATATCTATAGAAAGCTTGACATGTCTACTTTAAAACTAAACAAGTGCTGCCTAAAACAGATATTCTGTGATAAAGTAATCCATATGAAAACAACGTGATGTCCAATCTTTCACGTCTCCCTTCACTATATCTAATGTGACCACGCCCCCGCGTTGAACGCGCTATTCTTAGGTGCCCTTGAGCAAGGCATCGAACCCCCAACTGCTCCCCGGGCGCCGCAGCATAAAATGGCTGCCCACTGCTCCGGGTGTGTGCTCACAGTGTGTGTGTGTGTTCACTGCTCTGTGTGTGTGCATTTCGGATGGGTTAAATGCAGAGCACAAATTCTGAGTATGGGTCACCATACTTGGCTGAATGTCACTTCACTTCACTTCACTTCACTATTCAGATTCAAACTGAAGCGCGCGGCTTGAATACACCCACACAGAAGAAAAAGCAGCGAGACTGTTCAAGTTTTTTATTTTACTGTTTGCTTCCCGATGAGAGGAATAAGACATAATTCACCCCAAGAAGATGCTAATGCATTGTTTACCGTGAAGTTGTGTGCGGAACAACCAATCAAAACTGACAAAAATGTTAGTTGACCAATCAGAATACAGTATGCTACCGAAAGGTGGGGTTTTAAGGAAACTGAATCTTTTGAACAGCTTCGCGCGAACCTTTTGGGGATCTCTGAGAATTGAGGTAATTTTAAAATGATATTTTGACAAAATGACAATGTTTTTTTAACCTTGGATGGATTTAAACCTGATGGATAGGACTTATAAACAGTGATAGGAAGCTTAGAATTTTCATCTTACTGGCTCTTTAAATTTTACATTTAATTTATTAATTTAATTCATTTAATTAATTATTAGCTTTTCATTAAGCCCACAGACTCCCTGCAGTTCCTTTACAAACTCCAGTTTGTGAAACCTTGACGTAATGTAATGTTAAATGCACTTCATGTTGTTAAATATAACACATTTTATATATATTTCTTACAACTTGTATGTGTATGTCAATACTGTGGTACAAAATTTAGCTATAATTATCTAATTAAATAAACAAGTTAGGTCAAAAGTTATGTAAAAGTCATCAAAAAATAGTCTGAACATGTTACCTATAATGTTATGGATTATGAGATAGGCATCCATAGTTTGGAATCAGTAACGGACTACAATTAGTAATCTTCTATATTCATATGCAAATACATTGTAACAACATAATGAGCATTTTCAAATGGAAAATGGAATTATGGGTGCCTATCCAAGCTTGCATATGGATTTGTCTGGAGTTGTCAGTCAAACATGTTTGAACGATCAATTACATTTTTGACTTCTCTCAACTAATTAGCCATTTCTTCTCTCTAATACGAGTTATCAGTCTAAACTGAAATGAAATAGACTGAGAGCAACTACTATATATATATATATATATATATATATATATATATATATATATATATATATATATATATATATATATATATATATATATATATATATATATATATATATATATATATATATTGTCTCATACAATCTTTGGCTATGTGTACAGTGTTAAGGAGTTTCTAAGTGAAAGTTCAAATACTATAAATAAAATGTTTCAGCAGAGTGACAGTATTTATTTATTTATTTTTTTATTGTAATATTTTTAAAACAGTGCATCAAGTATACTGTTGCTATAGTAACGAACACAACTTTAAAGTGCATCTGAACAATAGATAAACCATTTGCTACTGTATGTAGTTAAGCAAATTTTGCTTCACTTAGTAATAACATCTACAGTAAATAAAAAAATATATATATAGGATAATCAATCACTGTTGATTTACTTTATTCACTTTGATTCAGTTCACTTTATTTTCCTCATTTATTTAAAATAAAATTAAACATACATTTGTTTATATTGTCATATGCTGTGATATGTGCATTACAAGCTTGGGATGCTGTTTGAGAAGCGTGTTTATGTGTGTGTGAGTGTGGTTTCCTACAATGAAATGTAGAAAATACAAAAGATTACAACTCTGTATAACATTTATTAAATTATACACATTTTTACATATATAAATCACATTTCTCATCAGTATACATTATTTATATAATTATTAACCATCAAATAATATCATCAAAATAAGGAGATGCACATTACAATTAAGTATTTAAAGTTCATCCTAGATAAACACAGCATAATCCCCGCTTATTAACTAACAATCGTGTACTTCAAATAAAGATATGTTTTAATAAGTTTAATAAGGTTTTAATAAGCAATGTGTTTAGTATCACACCAAATGCTATTGCGATCATCGAGCAGTAATGTAACGATAACAGTTGCACTTTAAAGCAAAATAATTGTTAGACTCTGTTCTAACAATTTCCGGGGGAAGTTGTGGCCTAGTGGTTAGAGAGTTTGACTTCTAACCCTAGAGTTGTGGGTTGTGAATCACAGACATATATATATATATATATATATATATATATATATATATATATATATATATATATATATATATATATATAAAGTTAATAAAAATTTTCCTAAGACAAGAATGGATATAGTGTTGTTTTTTTGGACAACTCTGATGAGGTTGTGATCCACTTCAAATGTTGCAAATGTTGACTGCTGTATGTGTGTGTGTGTGTGTGTGTGTGTGTGTGTGTGTGCAGTATACACATAATGACAATGATCTCTTGACACTCTTCTTCAGTAATCTTCAAAGTTGCCAAAACACTAATAAAAATATTCCTGTAGGTGGATGTTAGCTCACTTAATGATGTCATGCTGTTACAGAATGAGAAGATGTGATGATTAGTTTCACACTTTTTAAAACCCTGTAAAATTCTTTATTCTCAGTTTCCCATGGGGTGTAGGCTGGAAGAAGAACACCTCAGGGAGTGGGTCATCACTAGTATGTAATTGGTAAAACTGTCAGGGAAAGAACTGTCCTTTTTCACTGCCAATTAGGTCACAACCAGGGTAAACTTGGTTTTTGTGAAAAAATAATTGACCTATTCATTAAGTGCATGACTTAACCTGGTAATGATTTGAAGTGTGATTTCCCACACCAGGTGATTTTTTAAATTATTTTTCACTAACCTAAGTGACTTAAGTTTTACATCTGCATTTGTATTATGAAATCTTTGCAAAACATTTCCTGGCATTTTAACTCACTTACTGTCAAATTAGCCCTCAGACTTATGCTCAAATGGTTTAAATTTTGTACATGTCATGCGCCTGCAGTTATCTTTTTCTGATTCTTGACAGTATCTGTCAACATCCTCCACATGGAGAATTCCCTCACCTCTAAAGAAGCCACACCATCCCGCTCACTAACATGCATCTATGCAATGTAAATCCATACTTTCATATTCGAGCCTAGATAAATTACAAATAATTATGTCTGAGATTGTGAAAAAGAGCAATCCTTTAAAACACAGTTCAAACATGGCAGCCAAAGTATTCAAGAGAAAACATATATTTATTGCATGTTATTCAAGTCGTTGTCTGCATGAATAGCATTTTAAGTGCGGCTTTGAATAAGTGTCACGTCATTGAACCACGTATAGATTGTAATAGACTCTGAACTGCACTCTTTGAAAAACAAAGACACATTGGAGTGATGGAACTAAAACCACTTCATGATGAATGTTTCCCTACCATCTGTCTTTCACTAGCAGAACAAAAGTGTTGACTTTATGAGAAAACGTTTGCTATACTTAGCCAAAGTGGGTATTGGAAAAGATGTGTTTGAGTTGGTGATTTGAATGAAGGATTTTTATTTTCCATTGTGTTCGAAACATCCTCTTTTGGCTTGTCCCACTGATGTCTGAGCACTCAAGCAGACCTCTTGTGCAAGTGCCCAGGAATCACACAAAGGATGTTTAATGTTAGATGAGGATGGGATGATAAATAGGCTGCGGTTCTCAACGGGACATTCCGTACTCTAAATTTAGCAAAATGCTTCGTACAAAAAAAGTCAGTCAGAAGAACTATTATACTTAATAGATTAATAAGAGGTATTTGTAAAACTGTAGAAACAAACTGTGCTAATCATTGTGTCAATTTCTCAAACTATGGTATCGGCCCCGGTATTGAGGAGCCCATTAATTTAAGTATGTAATATTGAGCTGCTGTGAAGAATAGACTTACAATGCTGATTCTGAGGGAGTGAGAGATCCAGAAGTCAGTCAAAGCCTTTTTACAATACATAAACCATGTCTCTCGATGGTGACGTGCCTCCATTGAGGTTACTGGAACACGACTTGCAGTCATACAGGAAGATATCTGAAAAGATTAAATAAAAGGATACTCAGGGCCTTATCTTGCACCTAGCGAAATTGACTTTGTACACCGACGCATGTGTCATTCCTATTTTGCACCCGCGCAAAGCGCGCTTTTCCCTCCACAGAAGCACGTCGCTAAACTAGTGAATGAACTTGCGCTCCCTGGGCGGTTCAGCGCAAAAAAGGAGGCGTGTTCTGGCGCAAACAATCCCTGGTGCTATTTTGCTGTTCCATTAAACAATTGTGCCTCTGACCAGAAACAACCTAGTCTAAAGTCAGTGGCGCATTGCGCGTTGTTCATTATGCTATTTTAGGGGCGCATGCTTGACCATAATGTATAGCGTGCACAACGTGCATACACTTTGCTCATGTAATCTACACAGATGCAACAGTTATTTTTGCAAATCATAAATTGTTACACTTAAAAAATATTAACACATGAGATGACGGAAATCATGACGCTATTTTGGGTGGGTTTCTCCCATCCCCATACAACACAACTTCTCTGTCTTTCACTGCTCTTACAAGAACATCAGTCTCCTCGGCTGTGAACCGCTCCTGGCGTGCGCCTGGTAAATACGCCATAATAATAGCAATCCATAATGGAACTTGCGCACCTGCTTTTGAAGGGAATGTTGGATGACGCTCTGATTGATTTATTTCACGTTACGCCCAAACCACACCTATGAATAATGAAGCTAATTCAGACCAACCCATTTTAGATTTGCGCCGGGCGCAAGAGCCATTTATCCCGCCGGGAAAATAGCAACAGCGCCGAGACACGCCCACAAAGTTACTTGCGCTTCGCGCTTTGACACTTGTGTTTCAGATCATTTAAATAGGGCCCTCAGACTGTAATAGTATCTTGACTATAATAAAAAACTATAGTAGTACCTCAGTTAAACTAAAATAACACTAAATGCCTTCATCACGTTTGCATCATAATCATCTCATTTGTTTTGGCACTTCACTCCCACATTAAGGGCCCTATCTTGCACCCAGCGCAATTGACTTTGTACACTGACGCATGTGTCATTCCTATTTTGCACCTGCGCAAAGCGCGCTTTTCCCTCCACAGAAGCACGTCGCTAAACTAGTGAATGAACTTGCGCTCCCTGGGCGGTTCAGCGCAAAAAAGGAGGCGTGTTCCGGCGCAAACAATCCCTGGTGCTATTTTGCTGTTCCATTAAACAATTGCGCCACTGACCAGAAAAAACCTAGTCTAAAGTCAGTGGCGCGTTGCGCGTTGTTCATTATGCTATTTTAAGGGCGCATGCTTGGCCATAATGTATAGCGTGCACAACGCGCATACACTTTGCTCATGTAATCTACACAGATGCAACAGTTATTTTTGCAAATCATAAACTGTTACACTAAAAAAAAAATATTAACACATGAGATGACGGAAATCATTGTGGTGTGCCACGAAGATGTGAAAAAATAGGCATAAATCTAGCTTACAAATTATTCAGGCTAATTTTAGTAATTAAGGATCAGACCTGTTTGCCCAATAGTGGCAAGACATATAGGCTATGTAAGGACATCTGACAAATATGTTTGTCCGTCAAGAACCAGGAAAAAAATCGATGAAACAATTGTGGCTATTTCCTCCCACGCCTGTTTAACCGACGCAATTTTGGGTGGGTTTCTCCCATCCCCATACAACACAACTTCTCTGTCTTTCACTGCTCTTACAAGAACATCAGTCTCCTCTGCTGTGAACCGCTCCTGGCGTGCGCCTGGTAAATACGCCATAATAATAGCAATCCATAATGGAACTTGCGCACCTGCTTTTAAAGGGAATGTTGGATGACGCTCTGATTGGTTTATTTCACGTTACGCCCAAACCACACCTATGAATAATGAAGCTACTTCAGACCAACCCATTTTAGATTTGCGCCGGGCGCAAGAGCCATTTATCCCGTCGGGAAAATAGCAACAGCGCCGAGACCCGCCCACAAAGTTACTTGCGCTTCGCGCTTTGACACTTGCGTTTCAGATCGTTAAAATAGGGCCCTAACTGTTAATTAGATTGAATTAGAAAATATAGCCTACTTGTTAAAAAAATGTCTGTGTCAGTAAAGTTGAAAGAGGCTTCATTTAATGAACAGAAACAAACAAGTGCTCTTGTGCTTCAAATAAAACCAGCTTAAAGCCTCTAACAATTAAAATGTAAAAAAAAAAAAAAAAAAAAACTTTTCACATGAATCACATTACAACAGAAGCTAGCTTCATTTTTATATATATTGACTGGCAAAGTTATAAAGACACCAACCTACAAATGTAGTTTGTAAATTGAGCTGTAATTCATTCTCTCTTTTGTAAAAAAAATTCATAGAAATATTTACGGCCACCCTCACTGGATCAAACCTCGCATGCCTCTCTCCTTCACTGTAAGTGTATGTTTTTGCAATCCAATGGTGCGGATTGGCAAATGCATTGAGACTTTCAAGACAGTGAGAGTGGATACATGAGCTTCATTTCATCCCAAGACTCTTGCTACAGTCACACTAGAGTTGATATTGTTTCTATATTTAAACCCTTATCATTTCAAACTTAACGTAAATGACTGCTTTGTTTAATTGGCTCTGCATTCAGAACAAGAAATACTGGCGTGATTTATGGTCAATTGTTGAGTGCTCTTAGGGAGGAAAGGCCCTTGGAAAAATATAGCTTTGTAATAAAATATCACCTCTACAGGGCAATATTCTGTGAGAGAGATTAGGAGGAGTTTTATAAAGAGGTCAGTGCTGACGTAAACTGCACATGCATCAGGTGTTGAATCCAATCATGAGGGGAACAGAAATGTCTTGCTTTTCGCAGATCAGAGGAGTTTTTTCTGGAAGTTTTCATAAGCTGATTTAAATAACGTGCATGCCACATCGCTTCCTTTCATTGACATGGATTTGGAAGTGGATTCTGCCTTTATGCTGTTTTGTTTTGAATAATCATGTAATAGTCATGTGATTATTGAATAGATCTTATGAACTGACCCCACAGAGATATTCTTTGAGCTCCAGGTTTCTATGTTGTCTGATCTTTTTTTTTTTTTCAAATATATATTTTTAAAATGTATTTAAATATTTTCCTTCTGTGTATGTTTATACATTTGCTTGATGTCATGTCATGCCGTGCATGTGCATTGTAATGTACATTAGTTTAAAAATGTAATTATTGTTGATATTCCAGGAATAATGTCTTTCTAATAATTAATTTTGTTGAAAAATGAATGTATTTTTAATTGTATTCTTTAGTGTAATTGCTATAGTTACAAGTGTTACTATTTTACTATTAGTAAAATGCTTGTTTTTATGGTGTGCTGATTATTTTAACCCTCTCAGTTCTGAACTGAAAAAAGAAATAATAACTTAAAATAGGAAAAAAAGATTTTTTTTTGGTTGGTTGGTTGGTATACTGCTCAAAATGTGGGGGTTGGGAAGATTTTATTTTTGAAAGAAGTCTCACAAACTCACCAAGGTTGCACTTATTTGATCAAAAACACAGTAAAAACTGTAATAGTGTGAAATGTTACTATAATTTAAAATAACAGTTTTGTATTTGAATATATTTTAAAGTATAATTTATTCCTGTGAAGCAAAGCTTTTGACAACACTTTATAACCCTCAAATTTGTGAGTGTTTTGTGGTTTATATAAGAAGGTGTTGAACTAGAGGAACTAGAGGTGTTAAATTCGATTGGTTAATAATTACGATATGTTGAAGTTATGATAATGAACAGTTGTGGTATTTGATTCTACTAATTATTTGACATTAACTGAACTGAATCGTTGTTGGGTTCTCTGTGTTTATTTTGCCATTCATTTTGTCCTTTTATTTTTCAAACACTCCTGCACATTTATTTCCATACATTGAGATTGCATTACATTTTTCATTATTACATATACAGCTGACAATCAGACTGGCTGCCACCCCCACCCCCCACACTCTCCATCCACTTTTGTGGAGATGTAACACCCTGACATTGGCACTCCTGACTGGCCTTCTTCACAACGTCCACAGCTTCTTCCCCCTTGACCCTTTCTTACTCTTCTCCACTTCAGTCCCTCTCAATCCAGCACAAACAGTTTCCCAGGAACCCATGTGAAGTTTGCATCTTCAACAAATGGGAACACAAACAGAATGCAGATCACATGCAGATATATATGTACATCACCAGCTCCTTCACCTCTATCTTTGGCGATGCAGGAGGACTTACTACAGAACTTTAACTAACTCCTGGAATTAGAATAGTGAGTGCTAAAGTTAGAGGGTCAAATAAAGATGGAAGAGATGGAAGTCCTATTTATATTTTATCTATACTTTGGATATTAAAGGGTTACTCCATCCCAAAATGAAAATTTCGTCATTAATCACTTACCCCCATGTCATTCCAAACCCGTAAAAGCTTTGTTCCTCTTCAGAGCACAATTTAAGATATTTTGGTTGGAAACCATTAGGCTTTAGAGTGTCCCATAGACTGCCAAGTAAATAACACTGTCAAAGTCCAGGAAAGTTTGAAGGACATTGTCAGAATAGCCTATCTGCCATCAGTGGTTCAACTGTAACATTATGAAGAATCGAGAATACTTTTTGTAGGCGAAGAAATCAAAAGTAATGACTTTATTCAACAATTCCTTTGTCAACAGTCTCTCCATGTCACTGTATGGTGTGTATACTCTTATGTGTCAGTCGCGCCACAAGGATGCAATTTTTCTACATGTATTTAACTTTGATTCAAAAGAAAACAGTGAATCCTTGTGGTGCGGCTGATACAGAAGAGCATACCCAGTATACGATGATATGGAGAGACAAGGAGGAGACATAGATTGGGAAATATCAAAACTGACCGTCACAAACAAAAGGCTTTGACTTCGTTGAATAAACATGAGCATTGCACGTGTGAAAGTCGAAACACGGTGTGGGTGTTTTGATATCACTGTATTTCTAAAGAAAACCGAATGTCTTCAGAAAATTATAGATGTAATTTTAATTTAATCTTGCTTGAGCATAATGCATGAGCAGCATTTGTGATCATAGGCTCAGTGCTTATTTGATTACAGCCACAGAAAAAGAATTTGCATATATATGCCACCGCAAGGCTGTGGGAAACACCCCTTCTATTATGAATACAATTAAATATTTTAATTTGAATGTTGGGTTTAAATGAACGCTGTTATTAGAGCCGTTAATCGTTCGCATAAATGCGGCTAATGCTAATATAATGAGAATTAGAATTAAGTTTTGTTTATTAACTATTTAATGCTCCTATAACTTATAATAGGGTAAAAAAAGAATGAAAAAAAAACGGAAGGATATGATGATGTTTTTGTATTTTGCTTTGGTACCATAATTGGTATCGAGAACATTGGATTTTCAGTGGTATTGGTACCGAATACTGCAATTTTGATACAGTGACAGTACTACACTCTACCACCAAACCCACTGGTTGAACAACCAAGTTCATACTGAGTGTAGATTACTGATAGTATTGTATCATCCATTCTACATCACTACCACTCAAGTTCCTGGTGTGGCCATGTAGGCATTTACAAAACCTACGAATGTATTCGTGATGTTGCATTCTGGCTTGGAATGTGGACTGACATCAGACATCATGTTAAAAGGTGTGTTAAATGCCAGCCATTAAAAGGAGAGAATCAGAAACCCATTGGAAGACTGCAACAAACCATCACCATCTGTCCCAACAAAATGCTTGTTGTAGACATCATGGGGCCATTGCCTTGGAGCATACAACATATTAAATTCCTCTTAGTCTTTGTAGATTATTACTTTAACTGGGTGGAATTATTTCCTCTGCCAACGCCAATGCTTAGTCTATTCCATTACTTCTCCAGAAATAAATTCTAACCAGATGAAGGGTAGTGGAATTCATCCTGACAGACAAAGGTGCACAATATTTTTCATTATTGTTCCAAGAACTGTGTTAAAATTGGATCATTAAAACAAAAATGACGATCATCAACAAACAAATTTGATTGAAAGGGTTACACACACCATCAAACACTTCTACCTATATGGACGACAATCACAGGAAATTGGTTCAATACTTATCATAACTCTGTTTTGCCATTGATTCTGCTATTCAGAAAACTATTGGAATGTCTCCTACAGAGCTTCATATGAGGAGGAAGTTGCAAAGCCCCATGGATAAATTGGTACATAGCATAAATTTAACTCCAGACTGCCCATTTTAAGATATAGTTCATCATCTAACTAAGCTATAGACCAAAGCCAAGAATGCTGTTGAAAAGCTCAAAAGTGGCAACTCAGTATTTATTTTAAAAACAAACAAGATATCACTTACAAGGAAAAAGATTGTGTGTGGATAAGAACCTTTCCCCAATGCTCAACACCACTTTACTGCTAAACTGGCTCAAAAATGAAAACTTGCATGCAATCACCTAGCTTGATTAATGTTTATTAATTATTTTCTCTATGTGTGTGCTGGGGCGCTGTAAAGGGGGGGTAAACGATGACGATTCTCGGGGCCCATGACTAAGAGGGGGCCCAGAGAAGCCCCCAATAAAATTGTGGTGCAAAAAAAAAAATTGATAGTAAAAATTATTAACTTTCAATTATTTTATTTGCTGTTTCCTGGTGTCAAAAATTTAATTTTTTTAGGAAACACAAACGTCCGTGGGCCCCTCTCCCCCTCTCGATTATCATATAATGGTTCAGTCCGCCCAAATTGTATCCAGTAACCAAGGTAACACAAACAGCTTTACTTCACTTATAGCGCCGGCAGATTCAACTTGACAGAGGATGTGAAAATTCCTCAAAACTCTGAAAGTCAAAAACGGAAAGAGAAAAAATAAGAGAAGTGAAAGAGGCAAAGAGTCGACAGTATGTTGCCTAATATTTCACAAGAAAAGGTGGGTTTGTAATTAGGCCTAAATTGTTAGTGGACTGCCCGTGACAATGATCGTAGCCTACGGCACTTTTCTGTGCATACGCACGCTTTGTACATGAGGCCCTGGGTCTCTACGGTAGCATTTTTTGATAAGTTAGCACGTTTCGATAGAGCAGGGTGCAGCGAGTGTACGGCTTTACCTCACATGCAGCCGGTGTCGGCATCTTGGTACGAGGTGGCGCCCACTTTCAGCACCCTGCTGCGGTCCACGCTGTTGCACCCGTCTTGCAAGCAGTCTAACTTCATGAACTCTGATAAAAATCCTCTGCCAGCTACTGTACAAACTACTATCAGGTGTTTGTGAGATTTCAGTGCATCTCTTGAAGATGATGTGGAGTATTACTACTTGAGGTCTACAATGTCTCAAGAAAGGCTTTGCAGTCTTGCAATGCTTTCCATTGAGACCAACTGAGTTGGCATGATTTAATGATTTTGCAGCTGAAAAGGTCAGACATTGGACTTTTGTTTAGAAATGTTGAGCAAGTAGATTAGAAATGATGTGGAAAGAGTAACTCAGACTCATCTATGTTATACCTTGGCCATTCTTTGATATAGTATATTATGCAAGTTCTGCTTAAATTATTAGAATTTTTGTTTTTTTTCACTACAGATTGTAATTCCTGTTTTTTATAATTGAAGAGTTTTATTTTGAAATTTCAGTATCAGTGTTGAAGCAAATAAATATAAATACATTTCTTTGTATTAAGAGTGCTCGGTGTTTCCGTTACATTTCAACTGTCATGTTAAAAATATTAGGTTAGATTAGATTAACTTTATTGTCATTGCCAGTGTACAGTACAAATATGTACAGTATATTCATACAAATATAAATATATGTGAATAGACTATATGACACATGTACAGCTATGCACAGTATATACATTATACAGTACTGAAGTAGTGCAGTATTACAGAGGAAAAATTACGGGTGTGAACATGGGATGGAGTTAAATTGTCTGATTGACTTAAATATATGAGAATGATAGTCAAAATACCATAAAAGCGCATTATTTTATGTAAATTAATATGAAAAAACTCTCAGCTGTGTTGGGGGCCCTGTCAAGATTCTTTTCATGGGGCCCAAAATACTTAGCAGCGCCCCTGTGTGTGTGTGTGTGTGTGTGTGTGTGTGAACTTTTGTATTCAGAATCTGACCCATATCTGGACTTGGTGCTCTGAATTTAACATTATTTTGTGTATTTGGTATAATGAAATGTGTTTATGCAGTTTAAGGTTAAACAAACCACATTATTTTCCACATAATGCACATTATTGTTTCCCCTCTATGGCCCGCCTTTCTGAAATGCATTGATTTTTATAAAGCTCATCAGTTTGAAAAGTGAGGTGTGCTCTTATTGGCCAGCTATCCAGTGCATTGTGATTGGACGAATACCTCAAGTGTGTGACGGAAATTTTACGTGTCCCGGTGAAAAGACCGGCATGACAGAACAAAAAATATTAAATCCATTACAAATGAGGCAGTTGTTGCATCCAGTAGGTGACATAATCACTGATTATGATGACTTATACTGTCTTTTTATGCATAGCATTGTGTTGCATTCTGTTGCATTTTGCACCACATTAATATAAAACCATGTCTGCATTAGTGATCAAAGAAACGACAAAACCAAAAGTGCTACTCTACACTGCTCAAAATTTGCGTTTGAATCTTCAGCGGCAAATCCTTTAAATATGTAAACGTAACGTTACTGTCCTTCCAAAGAGTGAGGAATGGCTGGCAGCTTGATTAAGGAATGGCCTGTGGCTTGAGTGAGGAACGACAGGCGGCTTGAGTGAGGAGCAGCTGGCGGCTTGAGTGAGGAACGAGTGGCGGATTCGACGAAGGAGCGGAAGGTCTCTTTTGGAAGGTAAAACGAAGTCATTTGGCTTTCACAATGAAGAACACAGTGTCTCCACAGCATGGCGCCAGCGGCAACAGCGAGAATAAAAAAGGTACGCCTTCTTTCTGTGCATGAACACTTAGGTGGCATTATGCAAAACTTCCCACACACAGTGATGTAGACATGTGGGGACGTATTAGAACTAGCTTTTTATAAAGAATATCTCTTTTGATTTGAGACTTTAGTCTTTGCAACTTTACAGATCTTCTTTATGCACCAAGAGCTTGTAACACTGCAAAGAGAAAAAGGAAAAGTTTAAATGACATAATATGACCCCTTTAACTATTTGACTTTTGCCAGTGAATGATTCATGTCTGTAGAGATTGGTTGATCCCTTTATTTTCTATTTATTTATTTTTCAAATATATCTGCATTAAAGTTATTCTTCATACACTGAAGCTGCATCTGAGGCATCTACATGAAATTCTCATCTCGCCCTCGCTTCCTCTAACTTGCTTTAATCCAAAATAAATGGTTTCTAGGGGAGAAAAGAGCAGATGCTATCAAGCGTAAAGTTCACCACCCTCGGTGCTTGTCTGAATGTGGGAGTGTGGACCATTACAGCAACAAAAGCAAAGCGGTTAGATGTGAAGCCCCTAAAGCCTTTATATAACTCAGATAAATACTACTTTGAAAGGTTCATATCTTGTTTTTAGGAGTCCCCAACAACAGGTTTACATGCAATCAAGGTCATAAAACCCTTTCATTAACTTGTAATATGCATTTAATTTGACCTTTTTTCTCAGCGACTCTCAAACAGTTCGTCCGAAGATTCCTCTTTCCAAACCCTTCATTTGCGTGAGGCTACACTGCTCTGCCAAACACAGACGAGTACTGATAAAGCACTGCAGTTTGTAAATCAACGTATTACTCCATCCTTTATCATGACTACGTTATAAGAACAACAGACATTCTATATTATTCTACACATTTCTAGACAATATAGCGGGCCACCAGCTATTTACTTTAATGCCTTTTTGGCAGATAGAAAACAGAACATGTTGCTCTGTTCCACTGTGCTATTCATGAGTGCTAGATGGACATGTTTGTTCATTGCATTCGCATATTTTGCAGCATCTCATGTAAGTTCAGCACAGCCACTTTAAGGCAAGCCTCCAATGTTGATTTATCAGGTATTCTACTGGTCTGTTAATAGCATTTAGATGAAGACACTCGAGTCAAGTATGACAACTTGTTATTTCCTATGGGATCCAGGATGTTTTACTAGTTTGAAGTGTTTTTGAAGAAAATTATTACAGATTTGTTATCCCATAAAGTACCTCTGACTGCACAGGCTTTGGGGTTCTTACAATGCAAGATGAATGTGAAAAAAAATGTCAGTTCAATAGTTCAAAATAGCAAATGCCTGAAAAAAGGTTTGAAAAGATTTGTTCTGACACTGACTGCACCCATAATGGAAAGAGACCGTGTTCACCGAGTGACCCTTTTAAAATGTAAAAATCTCTCAAACTTGAAGCAGGTTGTGTGCACTAAACCAGAAACACAGTGACATGATATATTTTATTTATTTAAAAATACCTGTCTTTCTGGAATATTTGATTTTTGGGTGATTCGTAAATCTAAAGAGTTTTTACCAACTGTAAGTAGTGAAAGTGTGAGTAATGTAAGTGTTTTAATAATAAAAAGTATGTTTTTAGCATTAGAAATGTAAGACATAAGTATTAAATAATATGTTTTATATAATAAGATAAATAAATGGAAATAAAAATCTATATTTTATCTCCACGCTCATATTTATCTGGTAAAAAGTCATGTATTGTAATATGCTTGAAAACACAGTTAGAAAATAAACCCCTTTAGATATTTTTTACCTTGTTAGGTACAAATGGCTGACTGACTCTTCACTGTCTTATGCATTTCTTTACAAAACTGAAATATTGTACACAAATTCAACAGTATAATTCTTCTCTGTGAACTTTTCTCTCCCCTTTTTATATACAGTATACAGCATATCTTCTCAGTCGACAGCACTACTCTTATACAAGTAATAATGGCTCAAGGCCACTCTGTGTACAGCTGTCTTGTCAGCGAGGACATTCTGTTAGCGCAATGTTGAAAATCACGGTGGATTTTCACGAACAGGGCTCCCAATGCCACTTTTATAAAAAGTTGAGTGCTTGAATGTTCTCCGCAAGGACAACATTTCTGTCTAGAGACATGGAGTTCTGTCCGCTTTCATTTTTAAGATAAGTTTCAGGGTTTTATATTGCCTATAGTAATGACTGTATGGTTTTCTTCTCAGAATGATGATGCTCAATCAATCTGCCAAAAAAAAATGTTATTTGTGAAGTTCACGGTTACAGACTTCAAATGTTTGAGACCACACTGAATATCAAATTTAAACCTGAAAATAAACAATGAATAAATATTCCCAGATCATGTGAATTATTTTGTACAAAAGGTCACAAAACATAATTTTTAATGATAATTGATGGTTAAATTACTAAAGAATACAGCTGTATGTATTTTAAATCTGTTTAAATATCATTCTGATCATACACTGACTTCTGATAAGGTCTTCTCATGCTCACCTCTGTTCTGAGAATAACAACAAATACACAAACACATCTGTTTAATGTGTCACGACACTTAATTCAACTCACTTAACTTATAGGGCTCAGAAAAATACACAAAATGACATACTTTTGCCTTAGAAGCTTTTTCAGTAATGATCAGACGGTTGGATCCCACAGACAGTGTTTATATAGTCTGAGCAAACAGAAAATATCGTAGCATTCTTGGATTGTTTTCATGGAAACCATTAGGATTTGAGACAGAAATTCCACCAGTGCACGCTAGAAAAGATTAACGAGCATCTAAACTGACTTAGTGTTGGGTTGGCAAGGTCTTGTTGTTTAGTTTCTGGAGGTTGAGATTTTGAACTAAAAAAGAAAAAGTTTTGTGGAAAAGTTTGGAGGCTTAGATTGAAAGTCAAATATTCTGACAGGCCAGTGTAGGTCTAAGGAGAATGGAATGATTTAAATAAAAAAAGGAAGATAAAGAATGGCTTGGAAATGTGTATTTGTATTGTTCAGCACAGGCTTAGGTATAAGCTTCCATAATAGGATGCTTTTTGCATGCAGGATGTGGGATTTGGTTAGAATGAGAATCTTTTTCCAGGTTTGCACTTCATGAAGATATGTGTGCATACCTGGGTTGGTTGGTATATATATATATATATATATATATATATATATATATATATATATATATATATATATATATATATATATATATATAAAATGAAAGATAAACTATTGGTGTGATAAAATATGTTGAAGTTGTTTTGTAGTTTTGGGATTATTGAATACTCCTCTCCGCCTCCTGCAGTACTGCTTTGATTACATACGTAAAGCTGCAGTCATGCTGATTATAACTGCAGGAGATCGTCATTAAATGAAAATGTAATTAAATACTACTTTACTTATTATATACCCTTGATTTGAATCATCTAAGGTGGGGTTAGATGATCATCCACCTCAGGGTGGCCTGAAAAAAAAAAAAAAAAAAAAAAAAAAATATATATATATATATATATATATATATATATATATATATATATATATATATATATATATATATATATATATATATATAATAGTCAACATACTTATATTACCCCTGGTAAAAAACATTTAGAGAAATGTAATCATGCATCTAAATCTAATGCTAATGCATCATGCAATTAAATTATATTAGTCTTTCAGTGCATGTTTAATGTTTATTTTAAGTTAAGATTGATAAAAAAAAACAGGTTTTAACTTGATATTGCATTCATGAGGCAAGAACAAAAAAATGTATATCTTAATTTTTAATTCACAGAATGCAGAGTTCCTACACGTACAGGAAATTTCAGTTTTTTTCCCCCACAATATCATATTGTTTAATATATAAATTCTTCCTGCCACAGCTGTCCTTTTTTTTTTTTTTTTTTTTTTAAGTGTAGATTTTCTCATTGAGTTTTCATTTGTGACTTTAGAGACTTTGTAACTTGACGTTTTACTGTGGCGTTTTTATAAATAACTCCGAATAGACCTGCCGGGTTGTGCCATTTGGCACAGAAGTGGGAGGACAGGAATATAATTTCAATGACTTTCCAGTGACTGTCTCCACTGTTAGCTCAGGTACTTACTCCCACCTCAACCTACTAAAATAATGTATGGTTCTATTTCTATTTATATGTGGAAGCTGTATGCTAGAATTTCATTTTATTTTTTAATATTACGTTTTTTAACATTAAATCCAGGTTATTATTTTTTTTGTTTGTTTGTTTTTCTTCTTCTTCTTGTTTTAAGCATCAATTTAATGTATTGAAATGTATTTTGTTATGTTGAAATAGAAGAATAAAAAAAGATAAATTTAGTCTCAATACAATCTGAAAAATAAAGGTACTTTATTGCATCCATGTCCATTACGAGCCATGAAACCTTTTAGATGCATAAAAGTTTTTTTTTTAGTAGAAAAAGATTCTTCACACTAAGAAACAGTATTTGTCTGCACAATATCTTAAACAACTACTGAATCTAAATCATTTTTGTCTTTGTTTAACATTTTGAATGGCATGCTGCTCAGACTGCTTGCTGCATGGAAGTGCATGAATGTGTTGAATAATTCAGAAGGAAATGGCACAAACACGCGTGCAGTCTCAGGTTAATGGTAATTTAATTTGATGATGAGGTGTCTCTTTAAACAAATTGTTTTTGACGAGTTGTCTCCCAGGCCAAAATTAAACATGCTAAAAAGGACAGGAGAACTGAGTCTGTTGAAACAGAGCATGTTTCTGCACTACATAGTAAACGCTAATGTGACGCATTGCATTGTGAGTCATAGTTGTGAGTCGATTCATTCAGGTCCAACCACTTCTAATTATCTAAGACAAAGGATTTCTTCATGCAGACTCTTCAGAATTTTAGGTGGAGGGAGGACTTGTTTTTGTATGATATATGCTTTGGTGTATTTGTGATATAATACTATACAACCATCATTGCACTCCTGCTGTGGTACACAGTAAAATTTGTACAATAAATATAAGAGCTTTCAGGGTTTTATCAAATGAATACTGTGTCATACCCTTGAAATATTTTCTATAGGCCTACATGTTTTAAGATCTGTAAAATATTCTCATTTCGATGCTCATCCTGACTGTGTATGCATTCTGATGGTGAAGTGACTTCAGTGTTAATTGCTCCCTAGGAGAGCAGTGCTGTAAATTAATTTTCTCATAATAAAGTAAATCTGAAGTTTAGCTCTCTGGGTACATTTAGGCCTTCCATTCGTATTAATTAGCATTGGCTGAAAATGAATCCTACTGAAGGCCCATTGAGATATTAAAACAATATTTTCATTGGTAAAATACAAATAACATCTCTCTTGCCTCCCCTGAGCCCTTAGTTTCACAAGTTCACACTTACACAAAATCAGATTGAGCGAATGGTATACATATTTGTTGTACTGTCCAAGGGGAGGGCTCCGAGCTTTGTTAATAAAACATAATTTAGTTTGCCGGGAGGTTGGTGGGGGGTAATTGAGAATTCGTGGAGAAAAGTCATGTGTGTGAGGAGGCAGTGCCTCCATTGTGCTATGATTGGCGTATTGTTCATGTGACTAATCCCATGTCTTTTGTGTGTGTTCCATGTCCACAGAACTTGAAATGACTTATTTCGTGCACAGTCAGCAGGTGAATGTAAAAGTACTAGGGCTGCCCCTAATAGTCGACTAATCATTAGTTGATAGAAAAAGGCTTAGCCAATCAAATTTTAATTAGTCGTTTCTTCGCTGAAAAAAAAACATAAAAAAAACAAGAGCAGTCTGTGGTGGACAGATCGTTAACTATTTGTTCATTTGTTTAGGACAGATACCTTTTTACCTTTTTAAGTAACACATTCTGTTTAAGAGTTTCTGCTCTTTAGATTTTGGTAAGGCATGTCCAGTTTATTTATATAGTGCATTTCACGCATGCTGGTATTTCAGTTTTGCTTTCTCTGGTCATGCAATATCAAATATAGCTTTAATGTCGGGAGGTAACATCTGCTTTCCTGACCTTTTATAACAAGAGTCAGTTGCTTTGGAACGTTGGAAGAAGACATGAAGTTATTAGACAAGAGATGATCTCTGAAAGTGGTAAATATAATGACACATGAATTAATATAAGAATGACCTAAATTGAACATTTTTAGTTTGGGACAGTTCTAAACGGTACATCTCTGGACAAACAATGAGGATTTTGTTTCCTCGTTTAATGAAAGTAAAAAAAAAAAAAAGGAACTCCTTCATTTCAGTCACAAATATATCATTTGATGTCAGAAGATTTGCAATATTAATCCTATTGGCTAGTATTATGATACTTTTATAGAACTTTCTGAAATTTGTGGAGTTTGACAACCCATAGTCACCATACACGTTCACGTATGGAAAAGAACAGCATGAACATTTCTTTATAGCATCTCTTTTAGTTTGATGCCATGTGAGTTTATAATGACACTTGGGTGAGTAAGTAATGACAGGGTTTTCATTTTAGAATGATCTCTCCCTTTGATGTATTTTAAAACCGTTTTTTTTTTCGTCTGTGTTTATTTTCAAATAATTAATTCTCTTTTGATTTGCCTCATTTTTTCAGTGCCAGCTTTTATGACCACATGAAATCACAGCTCATTGTGTCATTGTCATTAAAATATAAGACATGCTGTCTTCATGACAGATATATGCAAATTATTGTCAGTCCAAGTGGTTTTAAAATTCAAATTCTCAAGTCCACACACACAAACACAACATCTTGCATCCATAATTATTGGATCTTGTGGTTTTTCAGTAATCTAATATTGATGTAGATGTAAAGGCCAGTTGTCAAGAAACAAAAGGCTGTTGCTGCATGCAGAGCATTTTTATTTATTTATAATTTTTTGGGGGGTGGCACAAGCTTGTGTTATTTCTCTAACATCTCTGTGTGAACTGGACATCCAGTATCTTTAATAGCATCTTGCGGCTCTTATTCACACCAAGAGTGAATATTGGCTGTGAACAAGATAATGGATTCCCAAAAACCCAAGTACAAAAATTAGTATTTTCATTAGTAATAAGTCAAAATAAACTTAAAAAAACTTCAAACTGTGTGGTTTTGAAGTACACTGGGATCTTTGATAGTGTGTGTGAGAACACAGACCATTGACACATGCTCACAAGACAGTTTCATCGTTTTCCAACATCTGATCTATATCTCTTCAGAAGTTATGACCATAGAATATACCTATTAAATGTAGAGCTATATGTATTTCCTGACTCCCTCACACAAAGTTTGTAAATTCGGGTGTCTATTGTTCTTGCATCTCTAGTAGTTGATGTTCTGTTTAATTGGATTCTTGTTCAGCTGTAAAACAATGCCTGGGTCAGTGCTGCAAACTAATTGATAGCAAAAAATAAAAATAAAAAAACATCATGGCACATGTGTAACCCGAACATATTGAGTAGACCACAGTTTTTTTTTTTTTTTAAATGAATGTCAGAGGAGGAGAAGCTTCCCTGTGCTAATAAACTGCTTTTGCAGGAAAACAGAATTTAATGAATCGACAGCTTATCAGAAAATACTCCACATAAACAATCATTCTGGATTGATCTATTTTTAGAGTTTACACATGATTCAGTTTGGTTTCTAGGGGAGAAAAGAGCAGATGCTATCAAGCGTAAAGTTCACCACCCTCTGTGATTGTCTGAATGTGGGAGTTTGTGCCATTACAACAATAACAAAAGCAAAGAAGTTAGATGTGAGGCCCTTAAAGCCTGTATATAAATCAGAGAAATCTGCAGTGCATGGCAATGGACCAGATAGACCTTATTAAAGAAAAAAACAAAAAACAAATACTGATTACATGTATATTGCAAATGCACTTTGCATCTGTAAAAATGAATGAATGAGGGTGGATAATAGGAAAATAGGAACTTTAAGGCAAGCCTCCAAGGTTAGGGAAAAAAGTACAGAGGGAATAAGACCAGAGACCATTTTTTGGATTGGATGTCAAAGGAAGATAATCATCACTATGCTGAACTAATTTCTTTTTTGGGGGACTTGCTTATAATTGAACAGCCGGTTGGCTAATCTTTACCATTTTTGCCATTAAGCATTAATTTAGGTATTGATTAATTTTTTTGAATTTGCAAAAAAAAAAAAAAAAAAAAAAAAAAAGCTATTTTATGAAGTCATGGAAAGTTTTGTGACAGGTGAAATTCAGTTCATGGCACTTTTCATTCATTTCTATGGTATCCTTAAACAGTGATTGAGTGTCACAGACAGAAATTCAATGGCTTTAAGGTCATAATGTGATTGGTTATCAAGGTAGACGTGATCTAAATTGACTGTTACGCTTTCTTCAATGCTAGAGCCACAGAGGTTGTTATCTTCAAACAATAAGAACATCTGGTTGTAAGCCAGAAATCATGTGCATCTAGTGTGCACATAAAAACTGAAGTATACTTGGGGCTTAAGGCACAGTGAACATGCCTTTACTAGAGAACATGTACTTTTATCCACTTGCTTCTTGAACACACCTCTTCACGCTTATAAACATGCAAAGAACATGCTAAGCACAGCATAATACAAGAAAGGACAGTGAGTCTTTTTTGTCATACAGTCAGGAAAAAATGTCAAAAAGCATGAAAAGAAAAAACATCTACGGTCATTCTATCATAGCTTCAAAATCAGAGCGATTGCAGGCAACATTATTGATTTATTATTTCATGTGCCTGTGCTATTCCTGTACATTTACAACTGAGTGAGTCTATCTGAAGGATTAAAATGGTGTATAGCCTGCCAATGAATATACTTCAACCCTGCCACCCTTGTCCATTTTGATTCATTTCCCTCATCATTCATTATTCCTTTACCAGGCATTGTATATTTATGACTTGTGCCTGGCACACCAAACCCGTTTCTAGTTTAAAGACTCACACACATTCAAAAAAATGACACAATAAACCGTAAGTGTGAGGGCGATTCTGCACAATTTAGCATTTTTTCTCAGAATGAAACAACAGGGTCAGGAATCATCATGGGGACTGCTATGCTTAAACACGGCCTCAAACCACCCTGCGGGTCTGCAGTTGTTATTTTTACAACTGTGAGATAAAAGGTTTACTTGTGGCAGTCTTGAAAGTAATTTGTAGAAATGTTTGCCTGAAGTTTGTCACAAAGGTTTGCCATAGCATTATATCTTTGTAAGGGTTTAAATTTTGAATGTTATCTTGTTTTCCTTTGTAGATTGGGGAAATATATTTAATAATGCCTTCCGATGTTGTGTTAAAATGATGAAATTCAAATTCATGCTATTTTGGGTAGCCTGTGAATCCAGCTTACTTTCTACTGTAGAAAATCAAGGATGAAGAATTTCTGATGTGCTGAAGAATTGAAGAATGTGCAGCACTCTGTATGATGGTTTTCTATACAATTACGATTAATCGGGACTGAAACTGCCAAGGTTGCAAGAATTATGCAAAAGCACCTTAAAATATAATTTAAAATAGTCTATATTATTCATGCTGTAAATCTTCTGAATTCATGTGACAGCTTTCTATGGCAAACACCAAAACTGAGCGTGTTAAATGGATATTTTATCCAAAAACGAAAATTCTGTCATCATTTATTCACCCTCATGTTGTTTCAAATCTTTATGAATATATTTTGTTGAACACAAAGATATTCTGAAGAATGTGGGTAACCAAATAGTCACTGGTAGCCATTGACTTGCTATAGTATTGAAACAAAAATACTGTGGGAGTCAATGGCTACCAGAAACAAATGATGACAAAATGTTATTTTTGGGGGGTAAAATATCCCTTTAACCACTGTGGCTGGGTCAGTGAGTTGAAATCAAGAACAGTTTGTGAACAAATGATTTGAACAGTTTTTATTTTATTTTTTTTAAACTGGAATTAAGTCATTGAGAGGATTTGACTCAAAAAACGATTCATTCATGAATCATACTGTATATAGTTACTTTTCTAATGAGCATGCCAAAAACAGCTAGTGCGGATGTTGAGATAGTCAATTAATAAAAACTTACATTTTACTGTGTTCCTCACAAGGCTATTGTATGGCTTATGGAAACGTGAAATATTGTGCAATATAGTCATTTTATGACTGAAAAAAATGTGTTCTGTGTGAATATACTCTTTTCTTTACCTTTGCTTCCTTTGCAATTGTATGTCCAGTTTTTTTGATCCATAATCTTCATGAATTTGATGGCATGCTTTTTCTATGAGAGTGATGCTATACATTAGCCTGATTGGGCTTTTTGTACTTAATGGCCCGGGTCTGGTCATGTGAGGCTCTCCATTGTGACTGAACAGTCTTGGAACAAAACCACATCTGATGAGCCAACACTCCTACACATCTCCATTGGAGAATGTCCAAGCTGCCCATCATTTGAATGCCCGCCCCATTTCTGAACGGGCCCCCGAGTCAAATTAACAGCAAAAGCTATCTATACTGCAGATCAATCCAGATTACTTCAATTTTGAAAAATGCCCTGAAGGGTATCAACACATTCTGTAAATCAAGCGTAATATGATGACATAATCTTCAGAGTTTTCTACCAACAGGAGAAAGGCCAAAGCAAATCTAAGATGTTCTGAGAGGAAAAGGCTGGGAAGAAACGTTATAAAACTGTCCATTACATATTGGCCTCCAGTAATCAAGGACTGGAAGAAGTCAAAATCTCATAATCTTTAAATAGGTACTTCTTCTGAATAAGTAATTACTTTGCAACTTTTCAATATGTGTAGTATGATTGTAATTTGGACATATTTCATTGTCATGTGGCCTACGGTGTCAGTTGAGTCACTTCACTACCATTTACATCTTCTCTCATGTGGCCACATGGGATAGTAAAGTGTCCATTGGATGCCCACCGGAAATAGTTGGTCATCTACTTTTTTCTACAGTTTTATGAATACTATGAATTTAGATGTGTGACTCTATTCAAATTCATCATGTTATTCACCTACTATGTCCATTTATATTAGTACATAGACAAGGTTTAGCTGGTTAGCATAGCATCAATCGGTAGATGCAATTGTCAAAAACAAGAAGAGGATTTTTTTTAGCATAGTTAGCAAGTTAACTGGTTAGTATACTTTTTTAGCATTAAACCTGGTACCCTAGCATATACCTACAAATCTTCAGTTATGTTTTCATAATTATATGTTTTTTGATTCATTTTGTTTGATGTTTGCTAATGCTGCTCCCATTCGCTAATGGGATAACATTACAAACATTTTTCTCCACTGCACTAAATGAAACTTTAACTGTAAAAAAGTCTATGATTAAGAAAACATGTTAATTAGTAACTGGAAAGCTTACTATATACAGTGAAAAACTATATACAATGGAAACGTAGATTTAACATTTCAAGTAATTTTTACGCCTTTTAACTGTTGTATAAACTTTGAAAGTAAAAATAAAACATTTTATGGTAAAGCTATAGCAACGACATTAGTTTCTTCAAATTATTCTTTGACTTCAATAAGAACTTCTTCGACTTCAAAATCTTCTTAACGACTACTTTTTCAACTTTGACGATGACATTGACGACTTATTCTTTGACTGATAACTTGTTAGACTTCTTCTTTCGTCGAGTATTACTCCTTTTCTCTTCTTCATATTTGAGTTCTGCAGTACTGTACTTTGACTTCTTCAACTTTGACTTCTAAACTTTAACTACTTTTTACTATAAAACTCACAGATTTTTGGACCTTCTGCTCCATGCTCATGGCAGCTGTCATGAATTAAACATGTAATCGCTTTTTTAAAACAAGGGCTTTCTCAACTGCAAAATGCTCTGAATCTTGCAGGAGTCACAAAGCTATCACAATTCAGAGGGCTGAGGTATAGTTCCACGTTGAAAGGCTGAGACAGGGAATCCTCCATCAGGCGAGTGCAAACTCAGATTCTGTCCCCAATCCATCAGAAAAAGTAGAGGCAGAGTATCGGATCTGGCTTTTCCGTCGTTCCTTCATCATGTAGTGGCCAAAAATACAACCGGAGTGAACCAGAAACGTATGAGTGAAGGGGCTGACATAGTCGTGTGGGGAGAAAAGAAATGGGATATAATATATACATGGATCTGTTCCTCCTCCACATCTTCGCTATCCTCCAACGCCGCCTGAACAGGATTAGTAATGGTAAAAAGAGCACGGACAACAAAATCCACCCTGGTAAAAAGAGAGAGACCAGCAAGTAGGATGGGAATAGATGACTTTGATGTTTTCAGCGTGTTGCAACATTTATGAGCAGCTCTGTCCTTATTCTTAATGGTAATATAATTGCATCGTTTAGAAAGCACAATGAGCTTGATTAGCCATAGGCTTTAGCTATGGCTTTGAGTTATGGCACAGCTGGGGAAAAGCCACTTGCACTCAATATCTCTTCATTAGGTGTGAGGTTTTCCTTGCTTATTTCCTCCATCAGTCTATCTCACTCAGGCTCTCTCCACCTCCCACCTCTTCCCACCGAGCCTCATCGGAAGCAGGGAATGCATCTGCCTATTTTTAGCATTAACATGGCAAATTTTCACCTTCCTCCAGTGGACTCTCATGGAAGGTTGAAAATATTGTGCTACAATATTGAGTGTGAAAAAATATGAGGGGATTTTCTGGTTTCATAGAGTTTTGTAGAGGTCTATAATGGAAATAGAACGTGTCAGTACTGCTAAAAGTGTTACAATTGTTTGCAAATCAGTGGGGTCCAAAACACCACAAGTGCAAATCCTTCTATTTAAATCCTTTTTTAATCCTTCTATGATTTTTATTATTATTATTATTATTAATAATAATATTAATAATAATAATAATATTAATAATAAAAATATATAATTAACACCTTTTTAATAATATAATAATAATAATAATATTTATTATTATTATTATTATTATTATTACAATGTTGTTTTTTACAGAAGTACTTAACAATATTCTTATTCATTTGTTTAGTATTGTTTATAAATGAATAGATTAAAAATAACATGATCAAGAATTATATTTTTATTATAAGAAAATTGCAAACATAATCAAGAATTATTATATTAATTTTGTTATTTAGAGTAACAGAATATTAAGAATATGAATAATAAAACATTATTTATTAGTTTCATTAGTATTAGCAGTATATTGATATTAATATTAATTATAAATGCATTAATAATAGTATAATACAATCTACTTGTATTATTATTATTATTATTATTATTATTATTATCATTATTATACACCAATAATAATTTATTATAATATGCATAATATTAAATGCATTATAAACAGTAATATAAATACACTGTAATAGAATATAAATACATTATTATAATAAACATAATAATATGAATATTTGTTATATTACAGTTATTAATAATAATTGAATATAAACAATGTGAATAATATTTTGTTGTTGAATATCAGTAAAAGGATACTGATTGATTCAGTACTAAAATCCATGACCTCTTCCTTATTCACAACCAAAGCTTTTTCAAAATTTTGATTCAACTTCATGTTTCAGTACTGAGCTAGACATTTTTCTGAAGGGTGAAGAAAACAAGATTATTATTAGGCTACACAGCATAAACTGAGCAATTAGCAACTTTCATACATCAAATGTTGACGAAATAAAAATCACATCAAAGGCCAATTATTACTATACTGTAGGGTTTTAAGTGGAAAAAAAAAGCGTGTGATCCTCGAAGTGTGTGTTTCCTCACAGCGGTTCAAAATAGAAATAAGCACTTTGCACATTGCAAAAGCTGAGGAGAAAGTGTTTTTGTTGTTGATTTTTGTTGTTTTGCCAACTTCTTTTCTCACTTTATCCATTATTAATATCTTAAAATGCAATTGCTGTATTATAAAACACGGCTTCAACCCTGTAGCAATTCAGCTGAGTGGAAGTTTCAATTAAAAGAATAAGTAGTATTCTCACTGATAAAAGGCAAGGATTTGCCATGTAACCTAATTAGCATTTGAAAGGAAATGTTTATAAAGTCTTACATGCTATTTTACCACAGCAAATAAAGCCCAGTGACAACCTTTATCTTGTTTAGGCTATATATAATATAACTAACTGTAACATTAAAAGACCAAATGTTCAAGTTTAACCTTTTAAACTCATTTTGATGCATTTTGAAACGTCCTGAACTTTGCATATTCACAAATGTTTTTGGGATTTAAAAAAAAAAAAAAAAACACCCTCAGGAAAAATAACTGCAGATACAGTACCTAACAAATGAACTGTGGTTTTAAATGATAAATAATAATAATAAGTCACTGTAAAGCAGTACAATGAAATGTCATTACCGTTCAGAAGCTACAGTGATGAATTTCACTGTAATTTAACCTGTGAAAATTGTATAAATTAAAGAGCCAGTAAGATGAAAATTCTAAGCATCCTATCACTGTTTATAAGTCCTGTACATTAGGTTTAAATCCATCCAAGGTTAAAAAACATTGTCATTTTGTTAAAATATCATTTTAAAATTACCTCAATTCTCAGAGATCCCCAAACGGTTCGCGCGAAGCTGTTCAAAAGATTCAGTTTCCTTAAACCCCACCTTTCGGTAGCATACTGTGTTCTGATTGGTCAACTGACATAGGTTTGTTTGGTTGTTCCGCACACAACTTCACGGTAAACAATGCGTTAGCATCTTTTTGGGGTGAATTATGTCTTATTCCTCTCATTGCGAAGCAAACAGTAAAATAAAAAACTTTAGCAGTCTCGCTGCTTTTTCTTCTGTGCGTGTATTCCAGCCGCGCGCTTCAGTTTGAATCTGAATAGAGCGTTCAGCACGGGGGCGTGGTCACATTAGATATAATGAGCGGAGATGTTAAAAACTGACAGCGCGTTGTTTTCATATGGATTACTTTATCACAGAATATCTGTTTTCGGCAGCATTTGTTTAGTTTTAAAGTAGACATGTCAAGCTTTCTATAGAATGTCTCTTTCATGTCTCTTCGTTGAGTATTCACGGAGTTACACTTAAATTTAATGACGTGTTTGTAAATGAAGATCAGCGCAGACAGGCTGCAGACAGCACACATACTGATAAGACGCTCAGGAGAAAACAAACACATAACTTAATAATCATACTTCGCGTTGTGATTCGGAGATTTCTGTTGGTCCAAATAAAGTTGGTAATGAACCCTCTTTTATGGCCAAATGCTTTGAAAATCCTGCCGTGTACTCACCGAGATTAGAAAAGCAGTCATCAGTGAAATGTTGTGAACACGACAAGGATTTGTTGTACTGCTCTGGTATTGTGGTAAACATGAATTTTAGCCATTGGTTCTTCTGATCTTCATTCTTTGGCAGTGAAAATAAAACAAACTTGCCTTTACAATTAAAAACACACTGTCTCCTCGACATGATGCTCTCACACCAACCAGAGCGTCTGTGTGGGGGGGGTGGGGCAGGTCAGAGTTCCGTTTCTCCCAAGACGGTAGGCGGAGATTATTATGCAAAGTGTTCCTAGTGACGTACATAGAGATGGGCAAAAGATTTTAAATCTATAACGACTCGTTTCAGCGATTCAGAGTCGACCCCTTTATTTTAGAAGCCAATAACTTCATAAATCATGTACTTTTTGGTTTAATTTCTTTGCACATTGTTTACACTGATGGACAGCTACATCATACACTGTAATACAGGTAATTTTTGATTTCCCATCTGTGTGGCTCTTTAAACTGTTTGGTAAATCTTTTTGTCACAGTTATGTTCTGTTCATGGACTGTGGTTGTTTTTCTTAAATTTTCTGTTCTCCTTTGTAGTTTTGTTCCTTGACCTAGTTTTCCTTAGTTTCCTTGATTAGTTCATTCTGTTCACCTGTGTCTTGTTATTTAAGTAGTTCCTCTCTTACGTTTGTATAAATACTCCTTGTTTAGTTCTCTCAGTTGCCGCCGGTTATTGTTTATGTGCACACTGCATTGGTTGCCTGTCTTCCTGGATTTCCTGTCTGTTATTATATGGATTATTGGTCATCTCATGCTTTGTGCATTTGATCTCCCATCAGTGTGTGTGACACTTTGGGATGTCTCCAAGTACTGACAATTATATAATACTTCCCCTTAAGCAAATGTAACCTTTCACAACTATTGAAAGAACTAACCAAAAGTAGCAAAGTTACTAACTTACACTCTAATTATGCTAGTGACTCTGTACAGTAGCACTGTTTTTGAAGTGAACTTATACTAAGTCTCATGAACCAACCCAGTATTTTTACTATAAATATCAGGAGACATTCATTATGATTACAGTAATTGTCGCAAGAGACTTAAGTTATAAAATGTTTCATTTGAATTACATGATCATAGTGGATGTGATCAAATTTCTAAATAATGTCTGGGAGCACATAAAATATTCATAGGCAATTAGAATGCTCTTAAACAGTCATTTTGAAGAATACAGTGCACATCAAAGTATTTAAAATAAAGGTTAATTGGGTCTGGTTTTTGAGTCAGTTGGATAAAGAAGGTTCTTTTCCAAAATTTTAAGATAGATTACAATCACGAATCATTGTTTTTATGAGATAATGTGCATGATTCATATCATACAGCAGGATAATTCCAAATTTGTTGTGCTATAATATTAGGGCAGATATTTTATCCTTTTTTTTTTTGTTTTTTTTTAAATCTTATCAGTTTTTTATTGCCTCTAGTCAAATAGCTAGTCGTTATGGTCATTAGCTAGCTACGCTTACTATAAACAATCCTTTGATTTAAATGAATTAATTTATTTGGTTCACTTGAGCCTGTGCACCAAAATCCCTGTAAATTTGTTGTAGTTTAATGCTGCTGTTTGCCTTCTTTTCAACAGAGTCTTCTAGTTGTATTTAGCGTACATTTATTTGTTCAATATAATTATGTCTCCCCAGCTTTATCAAAAGAGGTTTGAAGAAATGTAGCATTACAGCACTTACTCTTCAATGGATCCTCTGCAGTGAATGGGTGCCGTTAGAATGAGAGTACAAACAGCTAATAAAAACATGTTGATAAATGTTCATGTTTGGGGGAACTATTCCTTTAAGAGCTCTTAGTGCAGTGAGCAAGCAGTTGCTTTTCTAAAAGAGAAGCTTTAGATTTTGAGGTGCTGGTTGGTTTCCCCTACACTGGACAATACACAGCAAAGAATTATGATTAGGTTTAGCAACAGAGACAGACAAACAAGCTTCTTTCAAAGCTCCTGTGTTTCCGTTAAGATCCAGAGATCTGAAATAAATGAGGTCTTTTGGGGCAACCAACTCCACAAATTTATTTCCATTCTGTTGAACTTGCTGCTTCCACAAAGTGTTTCCTTTGCTTTTTTTTTTTTTTTTTTTTGGCTGTTTTCTGCGCTATATAATAAAAAAACCTGGTAAATCACTAATCTCCAAATAACCTTAGAGCAACTCATCATGTCTACAGTTTGCTTTCATGGTAAATGCAGTGGGGAATATTGAAATGAGTTTACTACTTTCATCAAACTGTGCAGTCATTTCATCTTGGTATCGAGGAAAACAGGGTTCAGTTACACAGCTAGTACTTCTCCAATTAAAAAACAAACAATCCTCGTCTCCAGATTGATGCGTCTGTATTTATTTGCTTTTTTATGGTATTGGTCATGAGTAACTTTAAAGTGTATGATGCTCTGACTCTGATGCTCTTCAAGCCCAAGCCAGATAATTTTAATGAGCAGTGGGTTGAATCTATATCCCGTGGCTAAGTAAATGTCAAGTTAGTGCAAATCAAAATTAATTGATACAGTACATGGTTTTGTCAAGTGTTAAGAAGCCTGAAGGATGACACGATACGAGAAGGCCATATTTAATAAAAATAAATATTGCTTGTACAAATTCCAGCTAATTATAGTCCTCTCCCCCACATGAAAGGGAATGTAAAATTGTGTTTGCATCCAACTTCAGTTTTTGTGGCCAACTTAAAGTGATAAGAAGGTTTATTTAGGGTCTTCTTCATTCCTTGTTTATTTCTTGGCTCATAGAACATGACTTCAATAAAAATGAGATGTTTTGGATTCTAGATTTCCACAAAAAAAAATCTCTCATGCGAAGTACATAGTTTGCTTTACATTCCCAAGTGATTTCTTAACCTGCAGCAAATTAAGGCAAACCTAAAAAAAAAAAAAAATCCC
This sequence comes from Carassius gibelio, assembly GCF_023724105.1. Taxonomy (NCBI): domain Eukaryota; kingdom Metazoa; phylum Chordata; class Actinopteri; order Cypriniformes; family Cyprinidae; genus Carassius; species Carassius gibelio. The sequence goes on along the minus strand of NC_068380.1, from coordinate 15,281,597 downwards.
TTTTATAAGATGTATTATTTCAAACTAGTGGGAAGAATTCATCCAAAATACACATTTAATTAGTTCATTACACTTTATCTTTTTGATTAAATTTCAATTACAATAAATATTGCAAAAGGAACATTCCACCTTTTTATTATTATTATTATTATTTTATTTTGAAAATATGCTAATTTTCCAACTCCCCTAGAGTTCAACAGTTGAGTTTTACCATTTTTGAATCCATTCAGCTGATCTCCGGTCCTGGCGTCAGTACTTTTAGCTTAGCTTAGCTTAGCATAGATCATTGAATCTGATTAGACCGTTAGCATCTCAAGAGTTTCAATATTTTTCCTATTTGAAACTTCACACTTCTGTAGTTACATTGTTTACTAAGACCGACGGAAAATGAAAAGTTGTGATTTATCTAGACCGATATGGCTAGGAACTATATTCTCATTCCGGCGTATTAATCAAGTAACTTTGCTGCTGTACCATGGGAGCAGCAGGTGCAGTGATATTATGCGGCGCCTGAAAATAGGCTCCGTGTAATTTCACTGTGCCTGCTGCACCCATGTCCTGGGATCAATCAAAAGCATGGTGATATATATTATTTTTTAACCTAGTCATCTGTGGTGTCTTGCCTTAAATAATAGCATATACTGTCATTACAGAAATGACTGTTGTACCCAACATCTTGTGGACATCTTGAAATGTGCTACTAACTGTAATTAATGTGCAATGCCAGGAGAAACCCTTGAGAAAGCCCTGTTAGCTCCTAGATTAGCACTACAGCTGAATCACTGAGTATAGCTGTTGATGAAATAACTGATCTGTTTCTTAATAACCGTGTAATGGAATCAGAACACAGACATTTCAATTATCTTAATGCTGCAGGCTTCTGCACCATCTGCTGCTGTCTATCTACCTTTAAGGTTACTGTAAATAAAGACTGAATTAATTCAGAATAGCCTGTCAGGTTTTCGAGTTGAAAAGAAACCCAAGTAAATGTTGCTTATGTCACAAGCGAGTCAGTTTGAAAGAGAGATGTTATTAAAGCAAATCTACCTGTTTTAATATAAAGTAGGCGGTTTTGTCAAGTCAATTATTTGGGCATGTATTGCAAAGGTTTAATCCACTTAAGTGAGAAAATGACACCCCTGCTCAAGAAATGTCTGTAGTCTGCTCTGTTCAGGGAAAGAGCATTGCTTTCCAAGGCTGGCTAAGAAAATTAAAGCGAGATTGTTGAATTTCAAATGTGGAAATATTTCTGATATAAAAATGTTTAATCTTAGCAATGTGGGATTTCAGGGGTGCAGCAGCAAATTGAAAATATGTGCATTTTAAAATGTTCAGTTGTATCCCAAAGACTGAGACGTGTTTGGGTGTAAAAATGTAAATTCTGATGTACAATTAATGAGAAATATTAGGGTAAAAACAACAACAAAAACATATTTGTCGATATTGGAAATTGTATTATCCTATGAATAGACCTTTGCCATCATGCTTTAGATTTAATTATTCATTTTTCATCCCCTTAAGAACCTCCTGCAGTTTCTTCACAACCCCCAGTTCACTCAAAAAAATGACTCTTTAAACTTACTTAAGTCAATTATGGACAGTGGTTCCACACAACCAAATTGTGTTTTGATAACATTAATGGAATTTTTTGAATCTATGCAAACTCCTTGTGTTGTGACAACACAACTGAATGAGGTAGAATCTATGTGAAATAGTAATGTTCAACCAACTCAATTTATTGACTTTGCTTCAACTTAAACTGGTTAAGTTAACTCAACATGTTTTGGTTTATTACAATCTAGCCAAATTTGTTTCACTCTATCAACATAAGGAGGTTTGTTTCAAATTACTCATTTCAATTATGGACAGTGGTTCCACACAATTAGTTCTAGTTACTTTAACATAATATTTTCTTTTTGAAGTTACTCCCTTCAACAAAGCATTTTTTGTATGTTTTGTCTTGTAATGAGACAAAAGACAAGATGTCACAAATGATCAAAGTGTATTTGTTAAACAAGCAATAAATAATTACACACAGTAAAATACAGTTTAAACCACATTACAAAATTACACAAAATAGCAAATACAATTCTAATTGGCATTCATGGGCAACCAATCAAACCTTATTCCAGGAACAGGAAGTGGCTCCAGAAATAACTTCTTCAGTATTCCAAATGTGTACCTGAGTTCAGGAGGGTTGCTCAAGTTCAGTCCATAAATCAGTCCCAGTAACATGGTTTTACAGACTGTAAACTGCTATAGGTCCTGAAGAACTTTATCCTTTAAAACTCCAACTTCTGCTGGACTGTCTTCAATGATGCAGCTTCAAATAGATTCCCATGAGTCTTCTGGATCACCTCCTGACTGCTGGCAACGTCTGTATCCTAGAAGTATTTAAAAGCATGGAGAACTCAAATTATTGTGTATTAACTTTAACAAATAATTTATTAACCTTGAACTCACCATATACTCCATACTGCTAGGGTCTTCATTTGGATACTTCAATTTCATTAGTCTGAAGATGAAAACAACAAAATTTAGCCTTTGTTTTTTTTTTTCTAAAATTACATGAAAAAAAGTCAGTCATTCATCTTCTTATGGGAAATCCAGGCAAGCAGTCAAGATGGGATTCTAACAAACATTACAGTGGAAAATGTTACACATCTGGACCCTGTACGGTAAGCAACAGAACTGGAATGTTCCCAGACCCAGAAACATAGTAAGGACATCAGTAAAACAGTCCATGTGACACCAGTGGTTCAACCATAATTTTACAAAGTAAACAAAAATACTTTTTTGTGCAAACAAAATTAAAACAGCGACTTTATTCAACAATTCTTCTCCAAATCGCATCTTCCACCATTATCAACAGCACGTAAATAATTCATGCACATGGTGCTGCTGACCTACAACACGCCTGCACTGAGCCTTGATTACACGCAGAGGAAAGCAATGTTCATGCCTCTTGTTACTGTCCATAATGGCAGAATATGTGATTTGGAGAAGAATTGTTGATTAAAGTCGCTATTTTTGTTTTCTTTGCACAAAATGTATTCTTGTACCTTTGTAAAAGTGTGGTTGAAGCATTGATGCCACATGGACTGTTTTACTGATGTCCTTACTATGACTCTGGGAACATTTCAGTTGCATTGCAGCCTTTATGGAGGTTCAGAAATCTCTCGCATTTTCATAAAAATATTAGGGATGCACCAATTGACCGGCCATAAATTGGAAACCAGACGGTTTTTGCTTTAAATACGCAGTTGGTAATCGGCCGGTCTTTGGAATTTTTTTCAGCCGATTTTTCCGGAAGTGCGCCCGCGTGCTCCGACTACATTACTTCTGTGTGAAAGCAAACACGTCCCGGGATTGATTCCAGCATTGAACTCGGGTCGGGGACGTAGTAACATTGCTGGGTTCAATCCCGGGACAAGCGCTGTGTGAACAAAAGCCAGATCTAATGCCGTGTCGTAGTGATGACATTATCGTGTGACTCTTTTACTGGCTGTTTTGAAGGAAGATCAACGTTCACTGAAAAAAAAAAAAGTGCAAACTGTATGAAGCAGAGATCAGTTAGTTCCTCACTTTCCACGGTGACACCGAGATCGTTCGCCAGATTCAGTGAAAGTATTACATGCCTAATGTTTTCGACTCGTACATTACACGTCACGCCCTGATGTCACGTGTCGTTACGGGATCTGTATTTGCCGGAATCGCAGTGTGAAAGGGGCTTTATTGAGCTTTCCCTCAATTTTGGACTGTAGACTGTGGACTGTCCTTCCTTCTTGTTTGTTGCTTAAAGATAAAAAAAAAAATCGTCCAGTTTGCTTGTAAAAGAAATCGGTATCGGCCATGAAAAATCATGATCGGGGCATCCTTAAAAAATATCATAATTTGTGCTCTGAAGATGAATGATGGTCTTACGGGTTTGAAACGACATGAGGGTGAATAATGACATGTTTATTTTTGGGTGATCTAGCCATTTAAACACACCTGAACCAGCTAATCAAGGTTCTTGGGAATTTTAAAACAAAAAAGTCTTACCTGAAGTTCCAGGCAGGTGTGTTAGAGCTGAACCCCACAGAACACTGGCTTTCCTAGAGCAGGTCTGGACACCCCTGCCTTGCATCAAAATAAATCTATCAGTTTATAGATATACCACATATTTTGTATTTATTGTATTAATAAACCTTATCTTATCTGTCTTTTTTTGTCAATTTCCAGTAACCAGTGAGAGAATAATGTTTTAATACAAGGTTGTGTTGAGTGCAGTTGTTCTTACCTGTGTAGTGGGCACCAAGAGGGTTTCAGTATTTGTCCAAGGTCTCTTCTTCAGTATGAAAACATCTTCGTAAATTTTGCAGTCCGAATCAAGTTTGGCAAAGATTGTTGATTCTAATGGGCCTATGGTAATTCTGGATGTCTCAAATTCTGCACAAACCTGTACACAGGAAGTGCAATGTGTTACAAAAAAAAAAAAAAAAAAAAATTGAACAGCAAAAACCAATTCAATGATCAAAATATTAAGTGATTTATTTGTGTGAGTGATGAATAGTGTCATGTTTACCATTCCTAAAGGAGGACCTGATTACATATCTGGAGCATATGTATAATGTGAACAGCTCAGAGTAGTGTCCGGTTTAAAGTCATTGTATGACCACACCGCCATGTTCATAAACAAAGCTTCAAATACTCCCACTGTGCTGAGCCAGGGCTCTCAAAACTCGGTCAACATCTCATGGTTGGACATTTATTGATTATTTATCTTTTTAAATTAGTTAAAATATACATATTATAACAAATAAAGGTAATTACTTCCACTTTTTAAAGTCATTATGTATTACTAATACAATTAATTTATACAAATATATTTGGCACACAAAATGAGATAAGAGAGAAACTCCTATTCGCCATTTGATTAGTTATATGAGGAAGTAGCTGAATGACAAATCATTCTGTCTCTTAACATCTCTTATTGTAAGCCATATGTATAATATAAAGTAAAGGTAAGTGATAGGACGTTTTATTTTTGGATAAACATTTTATTAATAAATACAATCTCTCTTAAAATACCTTATTGGGTTATGATAATCAAAACAGTTTGGTTTGATCTAGCGCAGAACTAAGACTTTAATTAAATATTTCCCCCACTTATAAAATGATTTTATTATTAGCTAGCTCCATACCGGAGAGCTGCTTTATAAAAGGAAATCAAGTTATAATTCTAGCGACACTTACTCTGTATTTTCATGTTTAATATTGAAAAGCTATCGATTGCATAAAGGACTGTTATATAAATAAACGTGACTGGACTTTTCTTTACTGGAGTGCCTGGAGAACCTCAGAGTTCGTGCAAACATCCATATCTCTGTGTTCTTAAGAGCTGCTTTTACATCGCGGTCAGTTTTTTGTTGTGTTTATGCAGTTATTGAGAGGAAGGCGTGCAGTATATATTTACATATTCATCCAAGGTTCGGATCGGGTCGGTTTGCCTCAAACTGAAGTGCTATCTTCTTCTTTTTAATTGAATCAGGAGAGTGTATTACAATCTTGCGCTACAGCGCCACACTGGTCAAACTGCATTAATGCAGGCTTTCAAATCAGGCAGATACGAGATCAAACCACTAACGTTACTCAAAAACATTTGCTGAAAATTTTATTTTTATCGTCGACGTTGTCGATAATGTCGAGTAATTGTTTCAGCCCTAGTGTATATATATATATACTAAAGTAAATACATTACAGAGAGTCGTGCGCTTTCACATCTCCCAACGCTTCAAAATCATCTATTAACGGTGCAATAAACCGATTACACAATACTAGACTGCAAAACAAAAGCACCTCAAAACAGAAACTCTAAGAGAAATTAAAGACTTTGACTTAACACAATAAAAACTTTAGATTTTCTTACCTGACTGATACCTCTTGCTCCCCTCCACACCATCATCAAATGCGTTGGAAATCGTCACTTCCGGTTTTTTTTTGAATCACGAAATTAAACCCTTTACGTTACTTTAACGATTGATAATTAAGTAAAATTTAAAATTAAACATTTTAAGTTGATTAAACACAATACAATTGTGTTTTGTCGGAAAACTAAATATATTTGTGTTGTTTTAACAAAACATATATGTGTAAAACGAACAGTGCCGGAAAACCATTTTTTTGAGTGTTTGAAAACCCTTAAGTAATGTAATATTTAATGCACTTCATGTTGTTGATAAAGAATTTAATGCATTTTACTTCTACTTGAATTTTTATATCAGTAAAGTGAGATTATCAGATTTAAATCAATGTGATAAAGGATTGAATCAAATTTTGTCAAAAAATAACCCGTAATCAAAAAAATTGTCAGATTACATTACCAAAATTGTACAATGTGATAGATTATAACACTGAAAAAAATGTTATGTTGAATTTTCTTAATTTTATTACGTCAAGGGGTTGCACTAAATAAATTTATCTAAATCCAGATATATTTTTTTTTTTAAGTTGAGTGAACTTATATTTTATAAGTTGAGTTTACTTATATTTTATAAATTGGTTGTACTTATATTTTATACATTGAGTTTATTCATCTCTTTCAGTAATTTCAGATTAATTATATTCATAATTTTAGCTAAACTATTTTGAGCAGAATTTACTCAAATTAATTGTGCAACAAGATCAATTTAATCATTTAATTTCTACATATTAAAATTAAATCAATTTTATCTATTGTATCTTTCATTAATATTCAGACAAATAAAGCAAACCTAATTTTTTCAACTCTAACTTCAATTTTCTTATCCAAGAGATTTTTTCTCTCCCAAACAAAAGTGCCTCTAATGTAACTCAGTAGTCACAATTTCTCAGAGACCTCAATACATGGTACACCACACACAATGATGGTAACAATCAGTGAAAAGTGTTTGAGTATAAATTGGTCATTTTGAGTAGAAAATGAACTTCAGGCATCACAAAAATGAATGTCACTAAAAGTAACATCAAAGCAACCATAAAACTGTGTAAATACAACTCGAAAACTGTAAAAAAAAAAAAAAAAAAAAAAAAATTATTTATTCATGCCCCAGTGCATGATGGGAAATACACTGAAAAAAAATTATTCATTGAATTTACTAAACTTATTTAAATATAGCTAAAATAAATTGATTGCAATCACTTACCATAATTTTTTTTTGTAAATTCAATGAATCATACCATCATAACCATAATTCGTTTAAAACCAATTAATAATAATTAATTAAAATCAAAAACTAAATTTAAATGGATTAAACTAGCAAAATTGAATTACACTTAATTTAATTGGGGCCATAATCTTTTTTTTTTTTTTTCAGTGAATTTGAATTTGTATTCAGTCATGTAATACCATTTATTTGAAGAGTTTTAAAGTTGTTTACCCAGGACTGTTAACAATATTGACTTATTTGCCATAATTTTAATGTCAGTGCATTACGACAAAAGACAAACATGCCAAATGCCACATCTGTTTTTCAGATGCTTTTCATTATATGAAAGCACTCAATACCCTTCTGTTCATGTACTTCTAGTAGCCCTATATACTGCAGAGGAGCTCAAACCTTTTGATGTTGCCCGGGCTGTAGCATCTCCCACCATGTGTAGCAGTTTTCTGCAGCACGTGTGATGTGTGGGTATCTGAGTGGGTGGACATCAGCCTACCTGAAGCCCAGGAAGTTGGCCTCATGCTGAGGAGATCTGTATAGACTGTGAACCATTTTCCAGTCATCAGTGTTCAAGTAAGCGCATCATTATCCCTTCAAACAGCCCTGATAATGTGAAGCAAAGTGGGTCTCTCCCACACTGCCCGTTATGGCACAACAGAGGGAAAGCCAGCGGTTTGCCAGACACTGTTGAAAAGAGGATTCAGGGTCTCGGTGGCTCAGTGCGACACAGGGATCAGGATGAAAGACAAAGAAACACTTAGTCACATAACCCAGTAAACGAAAACCAGCAGAGAGAGCTGTGCCTTTGAGATAGAGAGACAGCGAGATTGCTGAGAGTTTCAGACTTTTCTGTGATTATGTGACAAAATTAGCCATTCAAATTGGAAACTGGAAATGGAATATATATATATATATATATATGTAAACTTAAAAAAGTTATTCTTGGAGAGAGAGATGAAAGTTGTGTGAATTACCTGCGTCTGTGCATCTGTCTCTATAAACAATGAAGCTGTGAGTTTATTTACTTCAACAACAGCGATTTTACCCCCCTCGTTGCTGAGGAATATCATGTTGCAATACAGTATTGAAGCTGCTTTATTAATAAAAGCACAGGGCAGCATTGGCAGCAAGTTAGTGTTCTCCTGAATGTTTCTATGTATGTGCTGCGCAATTTCTGTTTGCAAATGATGTGTTAATATATCATGTTCGAGACATGGTTACGTCCTTGATATTATCTGTATTATATTTAATCTACAACAGCATTATGAACTTTTATAAAGATACGTTTGGTTGTTAACTTTTAAATGCATCATGGAAACACCTGAGGAAAGTTCTCGGGATGAAAGAGGATCAATGTGCTTCTTCATTCCTCTCCAATGGATAATGTTAACTGTTAGAAGATAATTGAATGGCCAGTTTAAATGGTGACAGGATGCTCGTAACTAAGCAACAGAGTATGGTACTGACAAAATTATGATGAAGTAAAGCTTGCATTCTTTTCTGCTACCCACTCAAAATTTACTTTTTCTTCACAAAAAATATTACGTATTTTCGGGACATTGTATGCAGCATAACATACGTGGGTTTTTGGATTTAGTAATTCTAATTTAAATACTATTAAGGATAGATGGTAGTCTATGTGAACTGGAATGCAACTTTACGTTGTTGCTAGGATACCAGCGGTCAATTACCGCCACCTAACTGTTCACTAGTTTTTATTTTTGGTGTTTATGTCAAAATAACGGAAAAGGAGCTTTATATTGTTGATCAGATATTAATTATTTGGATTTTTATAAATAGATATTTAAGAAATCAAAAAGTGGAAAAAGTTTACATTTGTGAATAAATGTTTCAGATGCAATTTTTTTCGGCTGCCCCAAGATGCATGCACAGATTTGTGGGATATTTTTGAGTAATTTTCTCCAATCATCCTCTGTATATAAGTCCTAGTGTTTTCAATTTGACTCTGTCGGGTCTACTTGTTGGATGTTCTGTGTTCCCGTTGAGGATTATTCCTGGATTCAAGACTCTTGCTTGTACTCTCCTTCCTCACACAGCCAATTGTGACCGCTGTGACATTCACACATTAATTGTGGGTTGGGTGTCCAGATGCATTTCCAGCCAATGGTGTATAAAACAAGCACATATATTAACACTGAGAAATACTGGCATGAATCCTGGAAAGATCATTTCTCATTAAATTATGATATGGTTAAGGAAGGCAGGAGCCCAGCTGACTTTATTCTGGATCCGGCCCACATGGGTTTAAAATATCTGGCATTGAATAAAGAGTTAAGAGTATATTTATATAAATAATGTTATGTTCAAGCCACTCCAATATTACAGTCATAATGAATCATCAGCTATATGTCATTAAAAAGTGTTAGCATGAAAATGCATGAATGATATTAATTCAAAGTAAAATATGAATTATTTTTGCTTAGTGTTTCTAATTTGTCATGAACATATGCCAACTATGTAGTGTAATGAACTGCAAGAAATAACTCATGTAGCAACCCCTTAAATCAGCATCCAGACAGCTCAGCTGCATATCTCCAGCTTTATATCATAAGAAAACCAGGAACATGTTATAACAAAAACTTGTCTTTTTTTCCCCTCTTCACCTTGAAAACACATTTTTGCACTAACACTGAATGCACAACTTGACTGAGAACTACTGGGTTCTATTGTATGTGCTGCATTGCATATTGTCAAATCCCATTTAGAGATCAGCCATGTTCAGCCATGGAGCATACCATGGTCGTCTCGAAAACTTCTATAGGTGGTATAAAGGATTCTACAGCTGGGGTTTTCAAACTTTTCAAACAAGAAACCATGTACAGAGACACACTTATATTGCATGATGAATATATTCATATTCATTTTATCAATGTATTAATACAAAGACAATGTTATGTTATTTAAAAATTTAGTTTAGGCTTCAAAGCAAAGCATTTAGATTTCAAATATGAATGTATTAATGTATTATATATTTTAATATATTATAATATATTTCATATTTTTATGATTAATATAGTACTATTATATATTACATTTACAGTTATAGATTATTTAATATTATTTTATTATATAATATTATAAATGTTTGTTGTTTCCAAATTTATTAAAGCTAAATATTAAATTATGATATAGTTATTTCTAAAACATATTTAATGCATAATAAAATAAAGTAAAATATTAGCATATATTAATATTATGAAGACTTTTTGTAAGAATAAAAATACATATAAATTAACATGAAAATAAAAATGTATTTAGTTAGATATTAATACACTGTAAAAATATTAACATTCATTTATTAAAAACCATGATCATCATCATCTGCAGCAGTCACAAGCAATTACATTTCAAGTCTATTTATCGAAACATGTAAGCCATAACATCTTTTATTTTCATTATACAACATGCAATATAATACAATAAATAATTAATGTCCTTTATTTATTAAAATGCATTATTTCAACATAAGGCATATGGTAATATAATAGTCATTAAAAGCTGAAACCAAAGAAAGAAAACATAAATATTTTTAAACAGTATACAGTAACCTGTATCTTTTATTGTATAATAATGTCACACAGTTTCTGGTAATAATGCCGTAAATGAATAGTACCAGTTGCAACATTCCCTACTTTGCTTTCTCTTACATTATTATTATTTTTTTTTTTAACAAGGTAAAATCTACATTTAGTGCAAAACATGTTGAAGATTAGCGAACAGTTTGTTGATTAATTAAATTATAAGCTGTTTCCTCTTAAAAGCTATTTATTCAGCTAAGAGAAGCCTCTCCTCATTGACATCCATTAAAAAGACGGCCTCTGGTCTCCTTCCCTGCACCGCCAAAGCCACAGCATTAGCATTAGCCATTATGCTTGTCTAAAGCTTGCAGGCTTGCCTCTTAATGGCTTTGGTTTGTAGTAATCCTGAAGACCTTGTTTAGCTGGATCAGGTGTGTTTGATTAGAGTTGGAGCAAAACAGAGCTGTTCCCCTCGAAGAACTGAATTTGAGACCGTTGCCTTAGAACATTCATCAGCCAATCAGATTCACACATTTAACAACCCTGTAGTAAAATATATTTTAAGATACTAATATATTTTTATTGAAATAATATGCCCATGATTAACATGTTAAGATCATACATACAATGTCCAAAATAAATAATTGGCTTTTTATATCTTGAAAAATATTTACTTTGTAATTGTGTAAATTTAGCTATGTCCGTGTATAATTTATATGCATAAATGTAAAGATTTTTTTTCTTCAGTTCATTTCAAATGTATTTGTTTAAAAGTTAATAAACAATAAATATAGCTATAAATAATAAAATGTAAATAAATACAAAGTAATTTTACAGAGAAAATTAGAAACCCTTGTGTGCAGCTAAATGCAGCAATTACAAAATAAAGAAACTTTTTTTCACATATTGCAAAACTCAGAAAATTTTTTGTTATTTTATTTTATGCAAATTAGTTTTAACTGTTATTAAAGGGATACTCCATAAAATGACAGTCCCAAAACACTGGACAGTTTGAAATCCCCCTGTAATATTACATAGACAGGCCCATGGCATGCATTATGCATTATACACTTTTTTCTTTCCTTGAAAAGGCAGTAATAGTTTACACATGCATATTCCTATATCAACCTGAGACTTTAAAAGGAATTTTGCATTAATTTTCAGCAGTATCTACTTTGCACTATGTGTCTGAGAACTCCCTCTAAGTGTTAATAAACATACGATCTTGTGATTGATTTTGCCATCCTGATGCTCATGAAACTCTCCTGAATATATGTATATGCCTGAGTATAGAGCTCTTAAACTGATTTGTTCGCTAGCTGCTACTATTGTTGTGCTGATTCCAGTGAGAACAGCTGTAGAAATAAATAAACGTATTGAATACAGAAAGATGAAATTCCAGCCATACGTTTCTCAAAGGGCTGGGATGAGTATTCAAGGCTTGGCGTTGGAGTGCTGTTCTACATGCAAAGCTTTATTGATCCAAGGATCTCAGTGATCTAATATTCAGTATGATGCTCTTTCCAATTCAATGTGATTTGTATTGTGAAAGTGAATGTTCTGTGTTGAGCTGTGTAACTTAGTAAATGTTTCGCTGTGACGAGCGATGTACAGTAGTAGATAGGAACCCAGCTACATATATAGATGCGTGAAGGTGGGCTCTTTTTAGTGAGTGAATGTAAGCAGCCATATATGAAAACATCCTAGCGGCCGCTCCACACAGAATTAGCTGTCCTTGTACTTTTTTTCAAGTGCTTGAGGTGCTTTTTTCATTAAATGACAATTTAAAAACCATCTATCCATAAGCTCTTGCACAAACCTTTTGCATATTATGGTAATGATCAGAAATCTGTAGTGAATCCTGTGGGTGTAAACCAAAGCGCTGCCTTCTGGCGGTTTCATCATTGTGTCAATAGTGTGTGCTCAATGTTTCAGCGATCTTCTTCTCATAAGACATTCCCACAAAAAACTGAAATGATTAATATCTGTGGGTGTTTCTAACAAAGGCGGGTTGTAAGTTCGGGTTGCAAATTGAGACATTTTTGTGCTCTTGAGTGACAATTCTAGTACTATAGTTATTGCACTTATTCTAGTGCAGCACTTACTGGGGACATGTAGTGATGGGTAATTAAGTCAAATTATAAGGGAACAATTAAAATCAATGACAGAAAGTCAGAATATGTCACTTTACAAAGTTGGATAAAATAATTGTTAGAATATTTTTTTTATTTTAAATTACAAAACTTATATTTTATAGTAATATTTTATTTATAAATGTATACTACATAAATAAAAATTATCTAAATAATGTATACATGTATAATATATACACACTCTGTGCTATATACTGTATGTATATGAATTTAATTTAACAGTTTTATACTGTACTGTATATGCAAATGAACTCATATAAATAATGTAATACATGATTTTAATCATAATTTACATTTTATATTCTGCAGGACTGTTCTGTTCCAGTGCAAAAATCATAAGACAATTGAATGAAATAATTTTGCTAAAACACTATTAGCACACAAAATATATTTACATTATTTTAGCAGATGCATGCTTAATTGACTTGAAAATGTGTGAGAAAAAAAGAAAATATTAAAATAGCAAATAAATTATACATTATGTAATGTTCCTTGTACAGTAAATAGTCTTTTTTCTACAAGGGGAAATTCATGATTCATTGCTCTTGTATATGTAAACCTGCAGATTGGATGTGAGCAATTCATTATCACAAACAATAGAATGTGACTTTTTCTTCTTTTTTTTCAACCCATTGGGATACAGTAACAAATGAAGCCAGCCCATAAAGTATTTTTGCAATACTTATAAATTATAAATGATCCAAGTGCAACAAACAGTAGTAGCTTGAGCTGAATGTCCACTGCATGCCTATAATGTATTTCTCCATTGGTTCTCGATATAATGTATTTCCCCATTGGACCTGTGAGTGCACTGGGGACAAAATCATCACGTAACAGCAGTTATGCCGCTTATTAGACAATATTTTTGGACTTGCTGCCTGTGAATGTTAGCAGCACTGTATACAGAAAAATCAAATGGCCTGTCAGGGTCCACTGCAGTGTTTCACAAATTGACTCTAAAACGAAGAGGTCAGGACCTCTGAAAAAGGCGTCTCTGATGGCAAACAGAATCTGTTCCATGGTTATTAAAGAGCGCTGCTATGGGTAACGTTAAGCCCAGAACAGGGCTCACAGGAGAATAGTCTCACATTCTGGTTTGCTGAACGCTGTCTGATAACCCCCAACATGTTATCTACAAACAGTGTTTATCCAAGTGTCAGCAAGGCAAGGAATAAAGACGCAGGCATCATTTTCCCTCTCATCCATTATCTGGCTGCCAGGCATTGTCAGATGGTGAGAAATCAATTAGTATGGAGCATCTTGACAGCAGACTCCACCGGCCTTCATGATTGCCCTACTAATAGAAGGAGTCAAAGTGTAAGGAATTAAGACGGCCACCCACGACCCTTCCGTGCCTGAGAATATCTCTGTTTGTGGTCCACCAGAGCTCCTGGAGCCTGGATCACAGACTGGGTTTGGAATCGTAATCCAGCAACGCAACCCACTTAACTACATCTATTTAAATGCTACTGCTTGTTGCTGTTTTTCAACAAACGTTAAATAAATGTTCTCTAGTTTTATTAGTTGTATTTAGTGTAAATGTATTGGTTTAATATAATTTTATAAAAAAAATATGGTTGCACTTTATTTTACAGTACGTGTACTAACATGTACTTATAGTGTACTTACCGTGTATTTATCTAAGAAAGTTCTGGTAATACAAGGTAACTACATGGGGTAGGGTTAGGTTTAGGGGTAGGTTTAGGGTTAGTACCTAGTTATTACATAGTTATTGTAATAACTATAATAAGTACAAAGTATGTACATGGGGAACAGGACAGGGGTCAATTTGATACATGAGTAAATTATATAATTTAATATACATTTAATAATCTGCAGCACTTCTTATACTATACTTACTTAAACTTTTGTAATATACAAAAATGGTAAAAAGTTCATGATCAGTAACATTTTCTTTGTTTTTAAGAAATAAATACTTTCAGCAAGGACACATTAAATTGATCAAAACTGACAGGAAATACATCGATAACGTTACAGACGATTTCAGTTTCAAATAAATGATGTTCTTCTCAACTTTCTGTTCATCAGAAAATTCTGAAAGAAAAAGTATATATTTTAATATTAAATGAGATTTTCAATATCTAAATTTTTTATATCATTTAATGAACCCCACGCAGTATTTATGGACTTCAGCTGAAAAGGCTTTACGGAGCTATTTCTACCCAAACCTTAACTTAAAATTGCTTTAATTCAATGGTCGGCACTCGGCAGTGTATTGGGGTTCATTTAGACATGTGAAAAATATTTTGCATAAAATCACACAGCTCCTGAATACTTGTATCAATATTTTATTTTTTGGTTTATTTTGTTTAACTGTATTTAACCATTGCAAACTAGATCTGTAGGCTTTTTGGTCTCACATCTCCAAAATATTTTATCTAAAATTAATGAAATATTAGAAAACCCAGTTAAACTTTATTTTCAGGTCTTCTTGTTACAGTGTAATTGTAAATATATGTACTGAGTAATATTAATGAACTACATGTACCTACTATATGGTTAGGGTTAGGATTTGGGTTTGGCTAAGGGTTACTTGCATGTAATTATTCTGTAACGGCTCGTAAGAGAAGAGGAAGCAAATGCAGGCAATCAGAAATGGTTTATAGAAAACTAGTCCAGAATGTAGGCAATGGTGATAGAAGGTCTACGGTGGCGTGAGAAGTGCTGGATGGTGAAGTCGGTGGTGAAGGTGAAGACGGTCAATGGATGAAACCAGGAACAGACCGGAACACTCACACGAAGACGACAACACGAACATAATCCAGAACACGAACACGGGAGACGGTAATCCAACTGTATGGCTGAAACATGAATGAGGATCTGACAACAGACAGAGAGATGGGTGAGTATTTATAGCTGAGTGGAGATGAGGATCAGCTGGAGCGAGACAATCAACATACAGGTGACAACAATTAACCAAACGAGCACATGGAGACTACGAGAGTACAAATACAAACACAAAACATGACACGGAGGAAACAATGGATTTCCTACCATGACAGTACCCCCTCCCCTAGGACGTCACCTGACGTTCCCAGCCTGCCTTACCTGTAGATTGTAATCATCTATAAGGCGATGATCCAGTATGTCCCGAGCAGGAACCCACCTTCTCTCCTCCGGACCGTAACCTTCCCAATCCACCAAGTACTGAAATCTGCGTCCCCTCCGTCTAGAGTCCAGAATACGATTAACCAAATACGTTGTTTCCCCATTAACGATACGAGGCGGGGGGGGGAACCGGGGCAGGCGGGTTAAGACGGGAAAAAATCACCGGTTTAATTTTGGATACATGGAACACGGGATGAACCCTCCTGTACGCCGGAGGAAGGCTAAGACGCACTGTTACCGGATTAATGATTTTGGTAACAGAAAACCGGCCAATAAATTTGGGAGCAAGCTTATTCGAAACGGAACACATAGGAATATTCTGGGTTGAAAGCCACACTCTTTGACCGATGACGTAACGGGGAGGCTTCGACCGGTGGCGATCGGCCTTAGCCTTGGTGCGTGACCTAGCCCGGTGCGGTGACACCTCTGGACTAGTGCGTGTGCGGAGGGGACCGAAACCTCGGATTCCGTACTGACAAAATTAGGTGGTTGGTACCCTAAACTACACTTAAATGGAGACATGCCCGTAGATGACACTGGCAAAGAATTGTGTGCGTACTCCACAATTGAGAGTTGCTGACACCAGGACGAAGGATTATTGGAAGCCAAACATCGCAAAACCCTTTCGACATCCTGATTGGCTCATTCAGTTTGACCATTGCTCTGGGGATGGAACCCGGAAGAAAGACTAACAGTCGCTCCTAACAATTTACAGAATTCTCGCCAAAATTTGGACACAAATTGGGGACCCCTGTCAGAAACCACGTCTGTCGGAAGGCCATGTATACGGAAGACGTGGTCAATGACAGCTACCGCTGTTTCCTTGGCTGATGGTAATTTGGGCAAGGGAATGAAATGAGTCGCCTTCGAGAACCGGTCCACTACGGTTAAAATCACCGTATTGCCCTTAGAGGGCGGGAGGGCGGTAATGAAATCTAGCGAAATGTGGGACCAGGGTCTCGAAGGGACAGACAGCGGTAAGAGTAACCCATCTGGAGGTCGATTGGAAGTCTTACCAATAGCGCAAACTGAACAAGCCAAGACGAAGTCGTGGACATCACGAGCCATACCAGGCCACCAAAATCGTTGCTTGACTGGAAACCTAGTTCTACTAACCCTTGGGTGACAAGCAACACTGGAACAATGACCCCACTGGAGAACGTCTGACCGTAACCCCTCCGGCACAAACAATCGGTTCGGTGGGCAACGAGCCGGGGGCGTTACCCCTTCTAAGGCAGTCAAAACCTTCGATTCGACCTCCCATCTGAGCGCGGAGATAATGATGGTCCCCGGTAAAATGGGCTCGGGAGTAGCAGTACGATCGGAACGCTCAAAAAGACGAGATAAAGCATCGGGTTTGATGTTTTTGGAACCCGGCCGGTAAGAAAGTGTAAAATCGAAACGACCGAAAAACAATGCCCACCGAGCCTGCCTGGAGTTAAGTCTTTTGGCGGTTCTAATGTATTCGAGATTCTTATGGTCCATCCATACAATGAAAGGTACACCCGACCCTTCAAGCCAGTGACGCCATTCTTCCAGTGCAAGTTTGACTGCCAACAACTCTCGATTGCCAATGTCATAATTAACTTCCGCAGGAGATAAACAGTGAGAATAATACGCGCAAGGATGCACCTTTCCGTCTGAGGATGCGCGCTGGGACAACACTGCTCCTACTCCCACCTCTGACGCGTCGACCTCCACTATGAATTGACGTGAGCGATCAGGGGTGACGAGAATGGGAGCTGAAACA
The DNA here is from genome assembly GCF_023724105.1 of Carassius gibelio. NCBI lineage: Eukaryota > Metazoa > Chordata > Actinopteri > Cypriniformes > Cyprinidae > Carassius > Carassius gibelio. The sequence continues at coordinate 15,263,842 of NC_068380.1, read as the reverse complement.
AAGCAGCTTTTCAGTTTGGCAAACGCAGCCTCGGCTGCGTTTGACCACCTGAACGTCAAACTAGGGGAGGTCAAAGCGGTCAGAGGCGCGGCTAGTTGGCTGAAATTGCGAATGAAACGCCGGTAAAAATTGGCGAACCCCAGAAATCTCTGCAGGGCCTTGCGAGACTCTGGGGATGGCCAATCTACCACAGCCTTAACCTTCTCAGGATCCATGCGAACACCCTCAGTCGAAATGATGTGTCCTAGAAAAGAAACAGACTGTGCATGAAAAACGCATTTCTCCGCCTTGACAAACAATCCATTCTCTAGTAACCGCAGAAGCACTCGTCGTACGTGTTGCACGTGTTCCTGAAGAGACGAAGAAAAAATCAATATGTCATCCAGGTAAACATATATGAACAGATCTGACCATGTCTCGCAACACGTCATTAACTAGTGCTTGGAAGACTGCTGGCGAGTTCGTTAGCCCGAAGGGCATCACGCAGTACTCAAAATGGCCTCTAGGGGTGTTAAAGGCAGTCTTCCACTCATCCCCCTCCCTGATGCGGACCAAATGATAAGCATTACGTAAGTCCAATTTGGTGAAAACGGACACTCCCTGCAACCTCTCAAAAGCTGAAGACATAAGCGGCAAAGGATAGGTATTCTTTACCGTTATGTTGTTCAGCCCTCGGTAGTCAATGCAAGGTCGCAAGGATCCGTCCTTCTTTCCCACAAAAAAGAACCCCGCCCCCGCTGGAGAAGAAGGGCGGATGAACCCCGTTGCTAGAGAACTGGATATATATTTTTCCATGGCCGCCGTCTCTGGAATAGACAAAGAATATAACTTGCCCTTAGGCGGAGAAGTACCTGGCAATAACTCTATCGCACAGTCATAGGGACGACGAGGAGGAAGAGAATCAGCCCGAGACTTACTGAACACCTCCTTCAGGTCGTGGTACTCTGCAGGCACGTTAGCCAACTCCACTGCTTCCCCCTGAAACACAGACTCAGAAACATTAACACCAGCAGACAAAAGACAAGACAAATGACACTCCTCGCTCCAGCTAACCACCGATCCGAGGCGCCAATCGATCCTGGGGTTGTGTTTATGGAGCCAGGTGTGACCGAGAACAATGGGAGATTGAGGTGAGTCCGTGATGAAAAATGAAATCTCCTCCGTATGGTTACCAGATGTGATGAGAGAAACAGGTAAAGTGGTCTGTGTGATGACTGGCAGTCTGTGTCCGTTGAGTGCAAAGGGTGCAATGGGGTGTTTGAGGGAGGTGAGAGGAATGTTGAGCTTACTAACGAACCTGAAGTCCATGAAACTACCCTCGGCCCCAGAATCCAACAAAGCGTGATGATCGAGTGCGTGGATGGACCACCGTAGACTCACCGGAAGGAATGTCGATGTAGATGAGGTCTTCCTGGCAGAGATCCCACCCGATAGTAGCCTCCGTTTTACTATCGGGCTTGGTCTTCTTACCGGACAGCACTGGATGTGATGTTATTGGCTGCCACAGTATAAACACAGTCCCAGGGATCTCCGCCTGATCCTCTCCTCCCGGGAGAGCCGAGCTCGCCCCACCTGCATGGGTTCAAGATCTCCAGGTGGGCTGACCGCAACCTCTGAGCGCTGACGCTGAGCCTCCGGTCTGGTCGCGAGAACTGCTCTCCCCCTCCGTCTGGCGGCTTGGTCGAGTCGGTTGTCTACTCTGATGGCGAGGTCAATCAGGCCAAGTGGGGAGCTCAACGGCGCGGATCTCCTGTTGGATGCGGTCAGCCAACCCATGCAGGAAGTGATCCCACTGCGCCTCTTCGTTCCACTTACACTCCGCCGCCAGGGTGCGGAACTTGATAGAATAGTCGGATACGGACCTGTCTTCCTGACATAGGTCCGTGAGAAGTCTAGCCGCCTCCCTCCCGGCGACGGAGCGGTCGAAGACCCGTCTCATCTCCTCCGAAAGGGTGTGGAACGAGGCACAGCAGCTGTCTTGGTTCTCCCACACCGCCGTCCCCTAGAGGGCAGCCCTCCCCGTCAGAAGTGACAAGACGAATGCCACCCTCATCTCTTCGGTGGTAAACGTGCGGGGCTGCAGGGCGAAGTGCAGAGAACAATGTGACAGAAATGATCGACAAAACTTTGGCTCACCCGCATATTTCTCAGGGATGGGGAGGCGTGGTTCGGACTGGGAAATCCCCCCGGAGACGATCGGCGGTGTGGGTGGCGTGGGAGGCGCAGCGGGTGGCGGTTGTTGTTGTTGTTGAGCCTGGAGAGCGAGCTCGGACACCTTCGTCACCATTGCTTGGAAAGCTCGACCCATCTCATCTATCGCCTTGTCTTGGCAATCCATACGGCCAACAGCTCTCTGCAGAAACTCCTCCAGATGAGATGGGGAGCGATCGCCTGCTGCTTCCATGATGGTCAGATCCTACTGTAACGGCTCGTAAGAGAGGAGGAAGCAAATGCAGGCAATCAGAAATGGTTTATAGAAAACTAGTCCAGAATGTAGGCAATGGTGATAGAAGGTCTACGGTGGCGTGAGAAGTGCTGGATGGTGAAGTCGGTGGTGAAGGTGAAGACGGTCAATGGATGAAACCAGGAACAGACCGGAACACTCACACGAAGACGACAACACGAACATAATCCAGAACACGAACACGGGAGACGGTAATCCAACTGTATGGCTGAAACATGAATGAGGATCTGACAACAGACAGAGAGATGGGTGAGTATTTATAGCTGAGTGGAGATGAGGATCAGCTGGAGCGAGACAATCAACATACAGGTGACAACAATTAACCAAACGAGCACATGGAGCCTACGAGAGTACAAATACAAACACAAAACATGACACGGAGGAAACAATGGATTTCCTACCGTGACATATTCATCATGAATTCTTATTACAATAGTTAGTACATGTAACAAGGACACCATATATATATATATATATATATATATATATATATATATATATATATATATATATATATATATATAAATGAATCCAGTGATTAAAGTAGTGGACTTTTGATCTCTCTCTCTCTCTCTCTCTCTCTTCTATCTTTCTTTCTTTTTTATGCATTTCATGTAAAAACAAGAGAGACAGCAGCTCAGTGAAGAAACCACTAATGCAATCTTTATAAACCAATTATTCTGATACATCTTCTGGTTTGAAAAGCAGGTTTGTTCCAATCTATTCTTGTGCTCTTACTGACCTGACCTCCATATGATTCGAAGCAAAGTAAAGAGTTAAAAGCCGCAAAGCAATCCGTTTTAAATACTTTAATTTAATTTGAATGTCAGGCTGGAACATTGGTCTGTCTGCCCAACCTTGTGGGTTAATGTAAATTACATGGATCTGGTTTGGGAACATTAAATGAGTGCATGTTGATGAGCTTTCTACCTGTGAATCCATCCAATTTTATGCTCCATAAGTCAGTTATTTTATCACAGGCTCTGTTAACAAGGTACAACTACAATTATCTACGAACGAAAAGGACAACATCATGTTCTTCTTTCACAAATGTAATTTTTTTCCCCAATTCAGCTCCATCTTGGCCGTCTGAAAAAAATAAAATACAATTCTTGGAATTTTCGCACATTGGCAGTCGTGATATGAGTGGATTAAGGATGCTATTATTTGATCTCTTGCCGCATTGAAGACATGCTGATAATTTTAAGCAATGGAATACATTTTAGCGGGGGATTATCCAGTTTAAGCAGTGCAAGTAGAACAAACAGGCAGTAGCCGATGGCAATGTAAGGATGGACGATAGTAAAACAAGGTCAGTGCTAACAACATATCTTAATTCATCAGTGTAAGATACTCTGTAGAAAGATGTTCATTAACTAAACCACTGACAAATGTAGGACACATGCCCTGACATAAGCAAAACTTAAAATTAACAGAAATGCTTATAATGAGAGTTTCTTTAATATCTGAATTATTTAATGCATGTCTGGTTAATGGTTAAAGAAACATCTCACCCCAAAATGAAAAATCTCTATTGGACTAGTTGTTGATTTATAAAAAGCATATTGTCTTTTTAGACAGAGTGAATGATGGATGTGACAATAAGTGGTAAAAAACTGAGCTCAGACAAGGAACCAATTGTCAGCCATTTGTCTTGAAACAATACCAAGAGATTTTGCTATGCTGTTGTAAGCCAATTACATGGCTTTCAAGATCTCTCCCAGAGTGTCATAAATATTTCATGATTATGAGACGCCATAACAGGCATCCTGGATTGAAGTTCACACATTACATCACACAGCTGCACGTCATGAAAATTTCTAGCCGTCATGTTTTTTTTTTTTTTTTTACTGAAATGCATTCCTTTGGGAATATCTTCAATAAGCATGTGACATTTTAAATATAATAAAGAAATCTCTCATAACTGATATTTTTGTCTGCTCCATTTGAGTGATGTAGAACTTGAACATGGGTCGGCCTGAGTTGATGGCCTTTAATAGTCCTCTATCTGGAGGGAATCTGCTGTTTTATCAAGCTAAACAGCTCAAGCGAAAGTAAAATTTTCATATATAAAAGGTACAAAAGTTGGTCCCTTAAAAGTACAGTACTGTACATATTAGTAATTGAAGTGTACATATTCGTACCTTTCCATAAATGTACCACTCTGTACCGCCTTTTTGACTACTTTTGTACCATTTTTTCTCTGAGAGTGAATCATACCATGCATTTTCTTTTATTTTTACCTGCTCTCTGACCCTTAGAATTACTCAGGCCCAAACACATTGAATTAAATGTTAAATTTTGAAGAAGAAGAAGAAGAAAGACCGAACTAGTATTTTCTTGTAAAATGTACTATAATCATCTTTATTTACAGCTTTGATAAATACATTCATTGATTTATTTGACTGAATCACAAACATATGACCAAAGTAGCAGATTTACATAACAAATAACTATTTCTGGTTATTTGGAGTAAATATATGGATGCCATAGCATTATACACTGCACTATACACTTTCTAAACACGTAGATTCAAGCACAGACACCTAGACTTGCAAACATGTACATGCTACAAGCTCACGCACAAATTATCACGGGTGGTGAAGGGTAACTAAATTGGCAGCGGAAGGAGGAGGATATTTACAGCTCTCAACAGCTTGCTGAAAAAGCAGGGAAGACATTAATTGCATTGCTCTGTCGCTGTCTTGTATGTATTGATCAACCAAACACCCACTGCACCACACCGCGAGCACAATAACTTGGATGCTAATCAAATAATAGGAGAAGAGATATAAGGAAAGAGAGCAAAGAGACAGCAGTAGTACATGGCCTAATAGTCACCTGTCAAAGACTTAATCATTACTGCTGTCTTCCAGCAGGCTCTTCCCTGGAGTGAGCTGTACTTATGGGTCTGTTCGATTAAAGGTAAAAGCATTAATATGGAAAAGAGGAGAGGCTGGCATGTGACCTTCCAAAGGACACGAGTCAGAGCCATTTACGTCAAAAGAAAACCTGACTTCTAACAAACATATAAACCCATGTGACAGTTGTTTTCTGTTGGTGTAAAGCATGGCTATTATCGCTTTACCCAACGGTTCTGTAATTCACTGCACGACACCCTTAGCAACATAATCAATAAAGCATCAAAACTGTTCCATATATTATGTACTGTATTTCAGCAAAATCAGCTGTTTAATATTAATGTACTGAAACAAGTTGCACATTACAAATTATAGGAATTTAATAAAAAATGTATCTGAACAAAAAAAGAGGGATGTTACCTGATCAATTATTTCAGTGTGATGAATTTAAAACCATAAACACTATTGGCTGTTTATGCTTGATGCCAGCGACGTAAAGTCATATAGAGCTTGTCCTTGAGTTTGAGCTTATTAAAAGGCAACAGCAAATCTAGACATGAAGCTGGAGGAGGAACTGAAAAAACCTCATTACGCTGAGATTTTGTGTGCACAAAGACTGAGAAACACACACGGTCTGCACTCTCCGCTATTACATTAATACCCCAGGGACCGGCCACAGGGATCTACTGTATACATGTCTCCTATTTCTAATGTCACTGCAGGTGCACAAAGTAACAGAACTAGGGCTCAACCCTTTATCTGGCAAAAACACTGAATTATAGATATGGATCTAAGCATGCGGCATGTGTAATAAAGACATTAACTCTAAGGAGCTGCTCTTCACATGTCTCTGAACAGTACCAGCAAGCGTCACTGAAGATTCAATCAAAATGGACTTGGTTTACCTCCTTAATGCATGTTCCATATCTTACTGTACATAATTGATCAAAATATTATGATTAAAGTATTATCAACATGTTATACGTTTTATCAAGTATTATTTAAGTATTAAAAGTAAAGTGACTTTGTAATCTTTGTTATTGAAATATCGGTCCTCCCATCTGAGCATCTTCAGTGTACATTTTCAACCCTACAGTGTATATTCACAACCCTACATTTTCTATGGATATTCTTTTGCATGTATAATATGGTATATTATTGAAATAAATTAGTTTGTGAACGGAGTAGAATTTACTTTACAAACTATTTAAAGTAGTCAAACTTTAGCTACACTAGCCACTGTGTTGTACTCTAAGCTACTAACACTAAAGCTAGTTATGGAGGCAGTGTGGTTTTAGATGCATATTATATTAGCCTATATATTATGCACACTAGAGATGACACAGTATGTAAATTTATTATAGCATCTAAAATTATCACAGTTATCAGAATTATCACAGTATTGGTAAAATGTGCTGGGAATGTTAAAAAGTACTGACACATAAATCATTTCGCCAAGTTTTATATTTGAAATCAACAATCAATAAAGAAAATTCCTTTTTGTTTGCATAAACACCAAAACAATAAAATGACCAAAGATGTCTGGATTTTAAATGACAACATGAATGACAACAGTTTATTTAATAACATGCAAGAAATGTTCAAATAAAGCTTTGAAGACATTTCATTAAATGGTAAACCTCACACTTCAGCCTCTAAATAAAGAAAATGGTTAAGTCAGAGTGATTAACGAATTATTATATGTATTTTATCTGCTCCATAACTAATTCTAGATACCTTAGCTGAACTGTTTAAATGTGTAGAATCCACATAAGCTTGTTTTTCATCAACCGGTCAAAATTTACTGCAGGGCATGCAAAATAGGTGGAGGTTGGACTATTCTGACACAGCTAGTTGTTGGAGTGTGAAGCTTAGTTATAGAGGGCACACTTTTTGTGTCATTGTGTGTTTTGGACTGCGCTTCCCATAACCCTTTTCACTCATTATTAGTTAATTACTTCCAGGTGTCATTGACTCACCCTATATAAACCTTGTTCATTCTGTTTTTAGTTGCAATCTGTTCCTGTGTTGGTATCTTTGTTTCCTGCTTATGTGCATTATGTTCTTGGACTGTAAATAGATCTTTTGTGTGAGCATTCCGTGACAGAATACTGATGCCAACATCAGATCTAGCAGTTGAGCATTGTTCAGTTTGGGCCCATTCCAGTGCCCCTGAAGATGCCAGAGTCTGCTGTGACTTCTCCAGAGAACATCGAAGCTTCCCTATCCCTGATCCATAAACGTAGGGTGAGAAGGAGGAAAGCAGCTAAGTCCCCTCATGTGCTCCCAAATATGATTGTCCTGGAGGACCCGAATCTGGTGCTCGCAAAACTGGTGATCCTGGAGGATCCGTCTCTGGTCTCAAAGTCTGTTCCAGTATTTGAGGCTTCAGAGCTTACTCCGGTCAAAGAGTTCTAAGACTCTACTCCAGATTTTAGTCCATTTGAGTAGTTCTCAGAATCTGCTCCAGTCTGTGAATACTCAGTCTATTCTAGGGTCCAATCCAGTCCAGGAGCAATCAGAATCTGTTCCAGTCTGTGAGTCTTCAGAGTTTACTTCAGAGCCCACTCCAGATGAAGAGTTATCAGAATCCACTCCAGAGCACATTCCAGTCTGGGAGTCTTCAGAATCCACTCAATCCAGTCCAAGAGTTTTTAGAGTCCACTCAAGAATCTGCACGAGTTTGTGTGCCTTCAGAGTTCACTCATGAACTTACTCCAGTCCAAGAACCCTTAGAATCCACTCCAAAGCCCGCTTCAGTCTGTGAGCTGAGTTCACTCATTAACTATTTCCAGTTCAGGAACCATTTAAGAGCCTGCTACAGTCTGTAAGCCTTCTGAATCCACTCCAGTCTGTGAGCCCTCAGAATTCGTTTTTAGAACCCACTCTAGTCTACAAGTTCACTACAGAGCTTACTCTAGTTCATAAATTTACTCTGGGTTCTGCTGTGCAGCCCCTTGAGGTGGTGGCATCTGCTTCAGATCCCCTCTGGGCAGTGCTATCATTCCAGAACTCTCAGGTTGCTTTATGGCCAAGGAGACTGTGGTTGAACCTGTCCCGTTACAGCCATCAAGGCTGTTACTAGCATCTCTGTGCTTATCTTTGCAGTACTTCCTGAGTTGCTAGGAGGTTTATCAGCCCTGTCAGCTCGGTTGAAGTGGTCATAAGTTCCACCTTCATGGTCTCTCAAACTCCTGGTTCTGCCCTGGTTTTTTGCTGGTGTTGTTTAGCCAGAGCCTTGCTGGCCTCCTGCTCTGCCGGTTCCACCCTGGCCTCCTGCCCTGGCCCACTGCTCTGTCGGCTCCGCTCCGGTCTCCTGATCTGTCAGCATTGCCCTGGTCTACGGCTCTACTGTCCCTGCCGTGCCCTGGCACTCTGCTCTGCCGCTATCTCTAATCCCTCTTTCGTTATATGGACCTGGCCCACCATCCCTCTCCCTGGTCCACCTCTGTTCTACCTCCTTCCTGAACCTTCTTGAGTTTTTAATCAATTGGTTTCCATCCGAGCAGAATCAATATTTTAACGTTTCTGTTCCTGCGTTCCTCTGATATTATTACCATTCCGAACTGGTTTGGGTGGAAATGCTTGTTAATAACGTTATTTAAAAAAAAAAAAAAAAAAAAAAAAAAACATATTCTTTGCCTTTTAATTTGCCTAATAATATGATAAAGTACAGAGTTTTCTTTACTCAAAAAGAAAAGGAAAAAAAGAGATATCTGGTTTATTTGTTTCTTTAACTGTATTTTTTTTTTTGATAATGAACAGGCTTCAATATAGCAAAACTATGTTCTGTCAGCGCGATGGTCATAATCTGTAAATCATATAGGTGTGAAGTACTGGAAGGTATCAGAAAGTACATTTTAAGTACCCATACATTAGGTTTATTAAAATTGTTAAGGGTTAAATTCTAATTCAAACAGTATTTCAATCTACAATATACATTTGTATTATGTGTTCATGTGATTATTTAATTGTATGCAGTGATGTGCAAGTGGTTTTTTTTTGTGTTCTTTTTGTTCTTTGTTCTTAAATTTGAACAGTAGCATTCAGCTAAAGTGGGACATCCTATAAATAAATAAAATAATAATACATTAACAATAATACATCTCACAATGTGAGAAATTGTTTTGTTTTACAGAATATGCCACAAACTGTTGGCATAAGCAGAGAAAGAAAAAAGAAGAATGGAAATTTGAGAATATTAGGTTCTCTGTGCATAAAAAGTGCCTGTAAACATGTCTGCTCTCACCCACACTTACACACATATAAACACACACATATGAAAGCATGTGTTACGTAGATACACTTGAGCACACAGATGGATACAAACACTTACAAGCAGGCACATCTTAGATATGAATATTATACTTCTGTTGAAGTGATTAAATTATTTGTATCCTAATCAGTTCTTTAAATTTGTACTTTGTGCTTTAATAGTCCATGCATTTAATGGTACAACACACACACACACACACACACACACACACACACACACCTGGATCTCTCTTGCTATTTCGTAGTGATTAGAAGTGTGTCATTTACATTCATCCACGTTCTTGGTTGTGTAGGGGGTATTCTGGCATTCTGCATTCCGCAGCAGGTTTGCCTCCAGGTCACCTTTATTGTGACTGTAGAAGACCTGAGGGCGGGAGCGCGCAATCATCACGGTCTGTGATATTTCTCAGGGACGGAGCAGCCCTGAGACTCTCTACTGCAGCGGCGTGCACGGCTTTCCTCTCACGCAAAGCCCTCAATACTTAGTGTTGTTTTATCTTTATCTTTTCCATTTCTTACCTCTGGTCGAAACGCTCCGCATGATTTAAACATCATTGTTCCAATTATGCAACCCATACCAACTTTTGCCCTCATCTTAAATCAGTTGCTTGCTGCGTAACGCGAATTGATTCATATTCCGTTTGAACGACGGATGACCATCATGTTAATTGCTGTTGGATTTATACTGGTTCGCCGTGCTGTTGGATTAATCAAGAGACGCAGCACGTTCTAAAGTGTTTTTTGTGGAGACGGATCGATAATGGTTTTAGTTGGGCTGTAATACTGCTCGGACTAAAGGTAAAAGTCTTCGTTGGAGTGGATCCTGAGAGACTGAATGTCTGGGCAGTAACCGCAGGGAATAAACGCGAGTGGAATCAAAAGCGCGCGACTGATATGGGTGAGTAGTTGGAATCCTGGGATAAAGTTCATCTTTGACTATTGATAAATATTCATATAAAAGATCTTTATATTTCAAATCGATGTCTTTTGCTGTTTAAAACATTAATCGGTCCATTTGTGTAAAATGAAACCGGGTTATAAAAAAAATCACACTTTCTTAAAGGGTTAGTTCACCGACAAATGAAAATTATGTCATTAATAAATCACCCTCATGTCGTTCCAAACCCGTAAGACCTCCGTTCATCTTCGGAACACAGTTTAAGATATTTTAGATTTAGTCTGAGAGCTCTCAGTCCCTCCATTGAAACTGTGTGTATGGTATACATTGTCCATGTCCAGAAAGGTAATAAAAACATCTTCAAAGTAGTCCATGTGACAACAGAGGTTCAGTTTGAATTTTTTGAAGCATCGAAAATACATTTTGGTACAAAAATAGCAAAAACTACCATTTTATTCAGCATTGTCTTCTCTTCCGTGTCTGTTGTGAGCGAGTTCAAAACACAACACTTCAATGATATCTGGTTTGCGAACGAATCACTTGATGTAGCTTGGCTCGGTGTTCATCTTCAGTCAGTGTACTGTTTGAGTTACTCCGGGATATTGGTTTGTTTTAACTCAGAGGGAGTGTCAGCCACATTAAAAAAGTTAACAGCTTAAGTCATTTGTGGATTAATTCTTATTTAAGACGAGAACCGTTTCAAATTATTCAGTTCGATTTGGTGAACTGGTTCAAGGAGGTCCGGTTACATCGAGTGATTCGTTTGCGAGCCGGATATCGGTGAACTGTTGTGTTTTGAACTCGCTCCCAACAGACACGGAAGAGAAGACAATGCTGAATAAAGTCTTAGTTTTTGCTATTTTTGAACCTAAATGTATTTTTGATGCTTCAAAAAATTCTAACTGACCCTCTGATGTCACATGGACTACTTTGAAGATGTTTTTCTTACCTTTCTGGACATGGACAGTAGGGCTTTCACTTTTTATTCGATATTCGAATATGCATTTGAACATGACTGTGAAATATCCGTAATCAAACTATAATTAAAATACCAAAGACTTAAACTACCAAAGACTTAAACTACTTCAGTCGGTGGGTATGCATTGAATTTATTTAATACACAAGTTTCACAATTTGAGTTGAATTACTGAAATAAATGACATTTTTCCATGACATTCTAATTTATTGAGATGCACCTGTAATTAAACGGTACTACAGTTAATCTCAGATTGAAAAATGTTAGTAGCCTATGTTTTAATAAAAATGTTACAACTAACTCACTTGGTTAACAGTTAACAGATTCATTCATTCATTCATTCATTCCCCTCAGTAAGCCATAAAAGATATGTAAAGAAGCCAAAAAATCAACATGGTAAGCTCCCCACCTATCCTAAAGAGAATATGAAATGTCCTAAATGTGATTGATAGTTCAGTGGCGCATCCAGTCAGTGAGGAAGATTTTAGTCTGTTCCATTATCTCTTTTTATGGACCATTTTCTTCAAAATATAAAAGTAGAAAACATCTAATGGATATTTTTATATCTTGTTCTTAAAAAGAGTGATATTTCATTAATATACCTGTATAGATGTATATTACCTGGCAAACCACTGTTTTAACAGTGCAGGATACATTCATTTAGCCTACAGGGGAGACTTGTCACAAGTTCAGTAAGTATTTCTCAGGATAACTTTTCTGAAGGCAAGTTCGGAATAGTTGTATACTGTAAGTCTGAGCTACAAAAAATGACATTTTCCTCTAAAAAAACAACAACTAACAAACAAAAAATAAAAACACGTTCCGACCTTTGTTACAACAAGCCCCAATAGTAGGCTATACATTTTAACATAAAAACACATCTTGCCCTGACTTGACTTCAAATAATGGTTTTTAATGCTTTTACAGAGACCCTTACATACTTCATGTTTTAAACATGTCTTTTGTAATCTCTCTTTATTTTCCTCTCTGAAATTTTGCTTGCATGTCTAATTCTGTATCTAATTCAGTATTGGATTGTAGAATCTCAAACATACTAATCAAGCTAACATGATTTCACATTTTATTTCTGCTGAGTGAAGAATAGAGATGAGCCATGGCAAGGTCGGGATGATGGATTGCACTTAGAAATTGCCGATTGTCATGAAAATACACATCTACTGTATGAATCAGAATGAGATCCTTTGTTGAGGCCATTATGTTGATCACTAGCTCTGCATACACACTTCAAAAGCCTACAGGGAAGGCTTATATTAAAACTATCACTTTACCATACCAAAAATCACTCTTTATTAATATGTCAGCCTTTGCATTAAGAGTTCATCCAAGGATTTAAATCCAACTGAAGACTAAATATCTATTTTCTTACATGAAAAAACAGCCTCTTAAGGGATGTTAAGTGACTCACATTCATACTTTGCTTTCATTGCACAGACCTTGTTCCTTTCAAAGATGGTATTTCTATTTTGGTTTGATTGGAAGAAGTAGAAGGTTTTCATTTATACTTTAATATTGTCATTTCACTTGGTTATGTCAGCTTATTTAATTTTAAAATGCAGTACCTGATGAAAATTAAACTGAAAAAGATTGTTAAAATTGCTGCAAGCCTCGCAAATCTTAAAGATACATTTCACCCAATAATGAAAATTACTCACCCTTTTTGTCCTTACAGTCAAAGTCAATGGGGTCTTGTTGTTTCGATTTCCATTGAATTTATATTGAAAATATCTTCTGTTGTGCTCAAAAAAAAAAAAAAAAAAAAAGTCATACTGGTTTGGAACAATGACAGAACTTTTGTTTTTTGGTGAACTATCCCTCTTAAAACCATGGACACAACAAAGTGTACAGCTGTACAGAATGAACGAGGAAAAATGACTGGTTTCTGCATGCTTGTCTTTACAGTTATGAGCTTCTCTTTAATCTTACTCGAGTATGTTTAATTTATTTGTGAGTAGTCGCCACTCATGTTTTATCATTCTTTTCCCCGAGCACCATCATGAAGGCTGTTTCTTAATGCGGACATAACACACACAGTTTCTGTCAATCTCATGTTAATCTTGAGTACCTATAGAGTAGTTTTGCATTCTGCATATCTCCATACAGTTTTATCATATTTATAAATATGATAAAACTTTAGCTTTACGCTTCTCTGTGAAAACTGAGAATCGTGCCGTGGGCGGAGCTTAAGAGTCACAAGCATGCACAGCTTTTGCGTAGTGATCGTCTGCAAGCTGTGACATCGACATTAATAAAACAGGAGCAAAACTTTATTGACTAATTAAAATCTAATTAAAATCCTTCTCGAACAAGTCCTGTGCAGCACTGCCATCCATAACTCCAATGAAGCATGTTGAGGGGTGTGTTCTTGCTGTGGTTGATGCTCACGCTCTTACAGTAGAAGTGCTCATATAAGGAATCCCGCCCTTAATGATGTCACACAGGGCCATACGTTTTTTTTTTTTATTATTAAATTTTTGAGACTTTGGTCAGGTTTAGCATGAGAATCCAACTCTTGTAGTGTAAATAAGTCAGAATGCATGAAATAGCATTAGGCATCCCCTTCACATGTACAGTTAATCTATCTTACTGCAGCACACTTTATTCATTGCAGTGGATTAAGCTGATTTTACAACCACAATAGCGCCATAAATAGTGCTTTTAGCATAAATCACACTGTTCTGCATTCCACATCCTGACTAAGGCACAGTTACAGCACTCTTCAATCTCACAATTAATGTGTGTTGAATAATGTGCCTTAAGTATGCAGGAGGTCCATCGTTTCAATATTGCAGCTTTGGTTTGAAAAGTTTCCCAGGCCTGGAATCAGGCAAGAGTTACTACCTCTTGTTAAATACTGGCCATACTCTATTATGCTGAGTGATCTATTATTTAACCAGCATAAAATTTTATTATCCTAAAAAAAATATATGATATTGAAACTAATTGGAAGGAAATTATCACTATTATTACTACCAAGTAAAAATTTAGTCTCTGTCAAGATGTTGTTTTGGAATCTGGAGAAGTTAAGAAATACTTTGGGTGCAGAACATATGCATATGCAACTTTTAATCTATTATATATATACTTTTATATTTTTGTCCTATTTGAACAGTGGTTTTCAATCCTGGTCACCTGAATATATATATATATATATATATATATATATATATATATATATATATATATATATATATATATATATATATATATGTATAATTTTTTTTTTTTTTTTTTACTATAAATGAGACTAAATCATGCTCAAGAGGGGAATCTTGTAGAGAGGGGAATCTTGTAGGGCTTAAACTAATGCAGCGGCTATGAGCCATGTTCAATCATACTGGTAATACAAGGGGAACCTTTGTAGAGAAAATGACCATTATTTTACATTCCAAGAATTAACAAATTTGCATTTCCTTTGGCCATTTTGGTCTCAGGAAAGTCATTGTTGAATCTGCACTCAATTTTCTGCTCAAAAATTTATTTAGGAGATACAGAAGGACGTTTTAATATGGCAAGTGCAGTTCTCTCATTAAACATTTACCCAGTCTGTCATTGCTGATGTGTCATTTAAATTTAGTGTTGGATTTGTAATTGAGTTTGATGCAAGCAGCGGGAAGTCGTTGGATTATTTTTATAAAAAGAAACTTTGAAACCATTTGATTCCATTCTACTAGAAAAGTGCATGTTTTATCCAGGTTTTGCCATTACCTTTGAACTTTGGGTAATAGCCTTAGGTTCACCATAGTATTTATATGAAATATCATGCTTGTCCCTATGCCAAGGAATACCACAGTTGACTTTGCTGTGTGTGCCAGCATCTTCCTAGCCTTTTGAATAGGGGCCTGCCACAGTTTTACAATGGTTTAAATGAGTGGCTTTTAAATGAACTAACTTTGGATGAGCTATGGTGCTGGACCTTCAAAGTATTTTAGTTCACTGAGTGAAAATTGGTGTCTGGACAATTTGTATCTTCAGTATCACTAACAGGTCTGCCATTGATCTCTGATTCTTTAGACACCGAATGACATTTGCAATCAAACTCGGTCTTTGCCGTTGCATTTGTAAGTGGCTTGTTAGATATTTTCTTCATTTGAGTTGCATCAAAGTCATTCAGAGCTTGAGTTTTGGTTTATGGGGAGTATTGTATACAGTATATTTAAATTTGATTGCCATTGATTGGCACTGCCTTGGTAGATGAGGATCCGCATTAGAGAGTTATTGCTGTCAGTTTGTTAGTTTGATTTGAATATGAAAATCCTTGAAATCAATTTGCAGCAAAATGTAAAATGGAGACCAAGTTCTGGTGGACCATTGACACTATTAATTGAGATTGTAGATAGAGTGCCAGTGGTCCATTTGAGAGATAGTTGGTGGTAATGCACTTATAAGTCTCACCATAAAGCAAGAAGAAGAAGACGCCTCACACGCCCAAGTACTGTATAGGTCTCTGCCAGGAAAGTAATGGGAGTTACCAGATCAGGGTGTTTTTAGAACATGATCCTGATTGGCTGACATTGGTTATAGTGATGTTAGGTTTAGGGGTGGGGATGGGTAAGGGGGATCATTTTGATTGCATGATTTAGAAACACCCACAAGGTGATAAGCCCACTTTTGCATAAGTGTATCATCACGAGCCTTAGGGTTTAATTTGGTTTTGTTTTGCTTTGTTTTATTGTATGTTTTAGCCATGATTCCCATCCACTTACATTATAAGAGTGATAGACTGCAACGATTTGACTTAAAAATGTCAGTTTGTGTTCTACTGAAGAAACAAAGTAACCTATATCTTGGATGCCCTGGGGGTAAGCAGATAAACATCAAATTTTAATTTTTGGGTGAACTATCCCTTTAAGCTCAGGCTGATACATTTTATACTAAGGGTCGGCAATGTCACCTTAATGTCAAACTTAAACTGTTTTCTATTTGAATATACTGTATGTTAAAATGAAATTATTTCTGTGATGGCAGAGCTGAATTTTCAGCAACCATTACTCCAATCTTCAATGTCACACAATCCTTCAAAAATTGAGCATAAAACATTTTGTCTCAAGGATCATGTACTAATTAATTTTAATACTGTTTTATGATGTATATATATATATATATATATATATATATATATATATATATATATATATATATATATAGCATTAATATTATACTTGTTATATCTTCTGAGCATATTTCTTTTTGGGAAATCAATGAGGCTCTTGTAATTCCATTTTTCTTTTTATCAGTATTTTCTGTGTTTTTAAAGCCTTTTCATTGTAGAGTTTGCCAGTTTTTCCTAGAACTTCAGGCTAGGTATTTCAAGACTACATTTGTATTGTTGTGGCTACAGTATACAGACAGCTCAGCATGGGTTTCTAGTGATCATTGTGAGGGTTAATCTTCTCTGAATTTGTTGTAAATTTCCTGATTCATGTAGCTCTAAAGACTTACATGGACACTTAAGGAAGCATGACACTTCACAAATGTGTGTCATTGTAGAAATAATACATGTAATGGACTACCAGCGAAACGTAATAATAGTCAAAAAGTCATCTGAATTATTTTTGTCACGACTCTGGACAAAGAGTGTACTTAAATGAGATGGCACTGTTGTAGGTTATAATGACAGTGATCTCTCGTTTTTTTTCCCCAGTCCTCTTCTGAAATTTTCTTAACAGCATCAGTGGGATAATAGTTTGGTAAAACTGATGACTCTGTAATTTGCTGTGTATGCTTGGATGGACTCTGTCCTCCTTTTTTACAGTAGACAATGAGTTCATGATACACGCAGTGCAGATCTTTAACTAAATGCTTATGTATTAAAACTTAGATTTTTTTTCTCTCGTTGTTCTGCATATTGCTGTATTCTTTTCCCTGGCAAAGAAAACTCCTGTTACGCTTAAAATGTATGAAATGCAAAAGATTGTAATGAAATTGTCCATTTTGCATAATCTTTTCTGGCATGGATAACAATATGAAACACATTTCAGATAGCAGAGGTAATAGCTTCCGAGTAATTATGTTTGAAGTAATGATTCAGCTCTAAATTGACTAATCAGTTTCCATAGAACAGTATAAAAATGGTATTAAAGATAAAGCTGGACATTAGTCACATCTTAAAGTTGATTAGTGCTTAGGTGATGATTACTAAGCTTTAAAATGGGTTTTTAGTAAATTAATCCAAATGACTCTCTTAAAACTCTTTATGTAATTCTAGTGTAATTCAAAACAGAGTGCCAAAGGCTAAATAGCAGATTTATTAGTGATTTGCTTTGAGCTGTGTAGAACTTCTAAATCCTGGGTTTTAGGTTACTGAATAACATGTGCAGACGTCATGACAGCTGGATGTGTACAACATCTGCCAGTGGTCATTTTGAGATCTCATTAGAATATGAGATCATTTGAGATCATAATAAAATATGAATATAAGATCTCTCATGTTCTGAGACAGAAGCAAACCAATTACAAAGTATTAAAGTTGTGTGTACTAATTTCAACAGAGTGGAAAGGTTTTATTTCATTAGTTGATCGATTACCTCTCAGTTTGGAGAGGCAAACAAACTGAAAATTCCAATTATGCAGTCAGCCAATTCCAAAATAACTAGCAAATAAAAAGACTCAAAGGTCCATTAAAGAAATAAAAAAAAATTCAGTTACTACATTCACCATTAACATTTCTATGAATGACAGTGTTTCAGCCCTTGGTGATATATTTCACTTGAAATTGTGGTTTCAACTGAATGCTAATTCAGTTGAAGTCATCAAGTCATCAAGACGAATCAGATGAATCATACAGAATAAAGTCAAACAAGTATGCCAAATTAGATAATGACCTCCTGAAGTATGGTGTGGATGATAGTAGCATTTATATGAACCTTGACAACTGAATATTGGTCTCCTTGTTAAACATGATAAGCTGATGTTGTGCTATTTCCCTCTGCAGGTTCTGTTATTTGTGACAAGAGATTAGCGGGCCTCCTCCTCCTTCAAGCCTCCTCCCTCCTGCTGTTCAGTTCTGGAGAAAGGTTGTGCCCCTATAGCTGTCGTTGCGAGGGAAAGATTGTCCATTGTGAGTCAGCTAGCTTCAAGGATGTGCCTGAAAATATTTCAGTTAGTTGTCAAGGTCTGTCCCTACGCTACAATGACCTGCACACAATGCTCCCTTACCAATTTGCCCATCTTAACCAGTTACTGTGGCTGTACCTGGACCACAATCAAATCATGTTTGTGGATAGTCGTGCTTTTCAAGGAGTGCGACGACTGAAGGAGTTGATCTTGAGCTCCAATAGGATTTCACAGCTCCATAATGTCACTTTCCACGGAGTACCTAACCTACGCAATCTAGATCTCTCCTACAACAGGTTGCAGGAACTGCAGCCAGGTCAGTTTTTTGGTCTTCGAAAACTGCAGAATCTGCACTTGCGCTCCAACGGGCTGATGACAATCCCTGTCCGAGCATTTCTAGAGTGCAGAAGCTTGGAGTTTCTAGACTTGGGTTATAATCGGCTTCGGGTTCTGACTCGTACTGCATTCCTGGGTTTGTCTCGACTTATGGAACTCCACCTGGAGCATAATCAGTTTTCAAGGATCAATTTCTTTCTTTTTCCTCGCCTTGCTAACCTCCGTGCCCTGTATCTACAATGGAACCATATCCGAGCTATCAACCAAGGCCTTCCATGGAGCTGGTATACCTTGCAAAAGCTTGATATTTCTGGCAATGAGATTCAAGTTCTAGATCCTGTAGTATTTCAATGCCTTCCCAATCTTCAGGTTCTCAACTTAGAGTCTAACAAACTGGCCAATGTGTCTCAGGAAGTTGTGGCTGCCTGGATCTCCCTAACAGCCATTAGCCTTGCAGGCAACATGTGGGATTGTGGACCAGGCATCTGTCCTCTTGTTGTCTGGCTCAAGAATTTTGGAGGCACCAAGGACACTAGTATAATCTGCAGCAGTCCTAAGCACCTTCAAGGGGAGAAGGTCATGGAGGCTTCAAAGAACAACATTGACTGTGATGATTATGAAATTACTGCTCAATCACCTTTGTATCTGCAGACCTTTGATCCAAATTTTGATCTTACTCCTGAACCAACTGAACTAACAATGGCTCCTACAACACCGCCTCCACCCCTCCCTTCACCTGCCTCTGAGGCGTCATTTCCACCTCCTCATCCTCGACCGCCTCAACATCCAACCTTCTCCAGCCGTGAAAACCCAGATCCCATGGACTCCAGTCAATGGACACCCTCATCGTCTGACAGCTTAGTAGTGACACCAGCTCCTGAGCAAGACATTGTGTCATTTCACAAAGTGGTGATGGGTGGGGTGGCACTGTTCTTCTCAGTGTCCCTTGTCTTGTCAGTAATATATGTCTCCTGGAAACGTTACCCCGGTGCCACCCGACTGCTGCAGGAGAGTTCAGTTGGCCGAAAGCGGAGGAAAAAGAGTCAGGAGCCAGAACAGAACCTGAGCTCCCAGCTCCAGGAATATTACATGAGCTACAATCCTGCAGCCACGCCAGAAGCCTTGGAGGTGCTGGGTAATGGGACAGGTACCTGCACCTGCACCATATCTGGCTCCCGGGAATGTGAGGTATGACATGTGAAAGCAGCCTAAAATCAAATCAGATCAAAACAAATGAACGACTCAGGAAATAGAGGTAAATTCTCCATTGTGCATGCTGCAAATATTTATCAGAGCAAAGGTAAGCACCATTGACTCCTTAGGTCCTTATAATGACTCATGAAAGGGATTGTCTCATTTACTTTCATTGACTCCACTTTTTAAACTGATAGACTTATTGTCTCAGTATGCATCTGTATGGGCATTTTTGGCTGATACAAATCATGATTTAAATTTGCAAGCTGATAACTAGTATATTTGCTGATATGTCAACTAACAGTTGACATCTTGTGTGATTGATTGCAAAACTTACCTTAAAAGTCTAGTCATCTACATGCTCATATGGATACCAAACATCATATTAAATATATCTGCATTTTTTACTTATCAGACTGATGATGTTAACATTGTCAGTCTGTCACTACTTGAGTTTATTGAGTGATACCAGTATGACCACAGAGCATTGTGCATCCCTAATGTTAACTCTAAACCAGGAGTCAATGGTTTCTTTACCTAAAAGCGCTGCCCTGCTGCACACATCTTGGTTTTGGCCTTGCTATTTAATTTGTGAAAGGCTTGTTCATTTTGCTTGACTGAAAGATTATGATTAGTATGCTTTGTGTTTGAGACAATGATATTCACTTGATGTAAATGAGTTTCGAAAACCTCTGTTTTGATTATTATTATTAATATTTTCAGACAGTCAAATCCCTGCCCGTTGCATTGGGAATGGGTTTGCATCATTTAGCTTCTGAGAGTACAGCAAAAAAGAAAAAAAGAAAAAAAGACATCTGTCGATAATTAAAATTGCAGTGCTGGCAATGATATATTGATGGTCACAATCCATTAGAGCATGCAAAATGGCTTCTTTACTTTCTAATGTCGTGTTTAAAAGCATCTTTCTCTCTATCTGTCTAAATCCATAATTGGTTTTTATTCAGGTCTTATGAGAGATTTTAAAGGCTGCATTTTAATTTTGGATATATTTCATGTGCAAAGCAATGACTGTTTTAATCATGTTGGGATGACCTCAGTGATGACAGGCAGCGATATAGTAAAGTTTTTCATCCACGTTCATAGCAGTCTTGAGCGAAAAGTGAAGATGCTGTGTTTAACAGTCATGCAAAATCGCATGAAGCGAATCTACTTCAGTTCAGCCAGGAATAGTCAGTAAAAATCTGTAAAATCATTATTTCTGTCTTGCCTCCTTTGATGTTGTAAACTATGTCTCACCACGAAGGATAAATCTTATCAACTAATGTGCACAGAGCATGTCTGAACAGAAAGGTTTATTTGCACTTTAAAGAGAAACTGTATTTGGCAAGAAAACCAAAATACTCAACTGGAAGTAATCTGCTTATTCAAATTAGCTAATGGAAGTAACTAAACATCAGTGAATAAGAAAAGCTATTAAACTCTATAAATGTTTAGTTTGAGCAATGAAATCACTGAGATGAATTAATGAAAAAATTAACACACATAATAGTACAAACAATAAGATGTGCTAATACAACACCACACGATACAAGTTTCCTTTTTACTGATGCTTCAGGTTTTCTGTTCAAGTTCTAGTGTGTTATTCTAGAGATTCTAAGTAAAACACCACCTCCATAACAAAGTGGGTGGTTACATGGCAGATTCATTTGCACCTTGTCAATGCACTTGGTGTTACCCCGAGAATATATTGTTTTGGATTGTGAGAAAGCAAGAGAACACTTTATTGATCCCACAAAGGAAATGCAGGTATTGCAGCTGCTAGCCTTCTTTAAAAAAAGAAATTCAGCTGAGAGAAAGTTGCGCACCTTCATGGCAGCAGGGAAGATGGAACTATATGGAGCCCCATGATATGGATGCTTTGTCTGAACAGCATTGCCTTCAGCCACCACCTGCAGGGGAATGACGTTTGGTCTTGAACTGAGGTACATTTCTTGATTAAGCTAGAGTCATGTGGCACCACCTGCCTACATCCTATACAGGGAGTTTTTTTTTTTTTTTGCTACCCACTCCAGGTTATTGAATGGGTGGACCACATGCAGGCCTATACCACCCCAGTGTTGTTGCCATTTACAGTGACAAGTCTGAATCAAGTTATTTTCCTCCCAAAGTCTCCTTAGCCTTAGTCTAAGTCTTAGAAGAAGATTTTGAATAGACGCAATGGATTCCCATAGAGCTATTCACACTGAATGTGAACTTTCACCCACTGAAAAACTTAAAAACATAAAATATATTTCAGCCAATGTGGAACCATCCTGATCATGTGCACACATGCACTTGTACCATGCCTTCAGCTGGCTGGAGAAAAACTTTTTATTTTTTACAAACAACATATTTTAGGTGTTCTAACAATTAGATGTTTGAAGATAATGACAGTATTTAAGTTAAAGCATATTCTTCAAGATGCTAACCTGTTGAACATTACATACAATATAACAGCAGTATATATCCACTCCTCATAGTCCATTGCATCCTGGCCCACATTGCTTTGATCCCAAATGTATCCATTTATTATTAAGAGTCTTTCTACAAAATAAAAGAAAACTACTACTTATGACCTTACATGAATTATTTTGCCAAAATTCATGAAATGCATATAATCGCGGCTGAGTAACAGGTGCATTAGAGCTAACATTAGCATCATGATACAAGATAAAATTTGATATGATTTAATACACACTTTTACTATAAACTCACTTTAGAACAACATTGAGTGTTTGTTATGTCTTCCAGTTGCGATCTAATGCACAAATCACATACACATCATTACTATCATAATCATTTGTTTATTAGCTTTATGTTTCACAAATAGAGACATTTCCCTGAGTTTGTTATGCATTTAGAAGAATGTGAAAGATCATCATCGGAAGAGACAAGGGTGGGTTATGAACACATAATATGAGTGACATGATCAACAAATGAGTCATAACAGCGATCGCAGAAGAGAAATCACAGGCAGATATCGCTGGAAGCATTCAGTGGAAAATTAATAGAAATTATGATTCTGTCAGAAGAAATATGAAGTAAGCATGTAAAGATATCATTATTTCTCAAAATGTGCACAGTTTTGGATTAAAATCCCTAATGGATGCCGTTTAGTGTAGCTTGCATGTGACTGCCTCAGTTGTGCCGACTCGTAATTCCCTATGCAGGAAAAACCCAGTCTTTAAAATATCACACTACAACTTGTCACAAGTTTGCTTTTACAACATCGTTGTTTTTACACTTAAACTCTTTTAGACTATTCCAACTTAAACTTTGTAGTAGTAAATTCATTTTATGTCATGTTTTGGGAGTGAGTCCACCATTAACATTCTGTGAGTTCATATCTTTGTAGTTATCTTTATTACTTAAATTACTTTCTTAATTACTTAATCACTTTTTCACTCATGTTTTTGCTGCTTACTTTAAAGTGTTTTTGTTTTTTGATGGAATTTAGTATTGTTTATTTATAATTTTCTTTTTTTTTACATTACAGAGGAGCTAAGCGGTGTGTAATAGAATATCTTGCTCCCATCAATATTAAAGAAACCCATTTAAATATTATGGCATCGTTTACTAGACCTGTCAGGTCCTCAGTCTCAGTAGAACCTTTGTTTTTGTTGCTGTACTGGTTCCTGGCCATGTTAATAATACAAGAGCAAGCATCCGTTTTGCTTATGCGAGCGCAGTGTTTTTGTGATCCGTGTTCAAAGCTTTTCATTTCAGGCCATGCACAGTGTTTGCCGTCCCTGTGGATGCTAGTAGGACACGTTGATTATGAGCAGTACCCGTGTATCACAGTGTGCTGAAGCTTTTGGTCTGTAATAGAATCTGCAGCGGTGAGGAGGAAGGGGAGAAGGAATGAAAGCCCAGGCAGCCCTTTGGTCTTGAATGAGCTTATTCATCTGCTCCTTTCCCACAGAATGCATTAGTAGGATTCAGACGCATTGGCTCTGCATTTTCAATACGTGGAAATAAAATCACAGTGTGACTGGTGACATTCTTTAAATAAACCTGGATTAAATGTAAAGTACAGAGTACAGTCAGCTGCTCTTTAGGCTCCTGCATGATTAAAAAGACTTAAATAATATTTTATTGTGGAACGTACTCCACAACTGTTAAAATGTATTAGTATGTAGTAGTAGTAAGATAATTTATATATTTCTTTTTTTGTACAGTTTGGGACTTTTTTTTACTGATCATTTGATATGTGGCCATATATATATATATATATATATATATATATATATATATATATATATATATATATAGTAGTCAACATTTTAAGTGGATCTTTGAGTTTTTATGACAACGTTGATTATGTTTTTATCCACTTCAAATGTTGACTGCTGTATATATTCCTAAATAATTTTAATTTCAGTGCTGAATTTGTGTTACCTTTATACATTTACCAAATACTTTTAACCAAATTGACCAAAGTACAGTAGAGGAATATTCACATTAAGGTTTGTAACAGAACAAATAAAATTACGGTACTATTATATAACACCTGGTTTATTGAGAGTAGTTTCAAACAACCAATTTATTTTCTGATTTAATAGCTATTCACCCACCCTTTTTCATCAGTACTTAAGAGGAAAATTTGATCGATATTTGACATATATTGTCTGTGTCTATTTGATGATACTAGGGTTTTAGGTGGTGCGCTGAACCCACTGTGCTTCTTTATCTTTGTTTGTTTAAATTCTGTTCTTTGCAGACTGTCAGCCCAATTACATTCAAGGACGCTGCCATATTTTCTTCGCTCAGACTTTTGGACTACTGAATAGATCCTGCCAGTTTTTAACACATGAACAAAAGATGTAGCTAAACCAGTAATCAGCACGATTCCTTACAAAAACCTGGCCCTGGTGTGATAAAAAGATATTCTGAAAGTTCTGATCATCTTTAACCTTCGAAAACCCACTATAGCAAAATCACGACTCGTATTTTAAGGCTAATAATACTCTGAACTGCATAAAAAAAATAAAATAAAAAAATAACAGTTTAAAAAACGAATACATATTGAATATTATTGAAGTTGCACAACAAGGTCACTCTGACACAATTGCTAACACTTTAATAACATAATTTGGTTATTTAAACTGTAATATGTTTAGTGATTGAAAATGGATGATTTAAGATATTTCTTCTTAAATTTTACTCAAAATTCAGCAAAAAGTGCAACAAAATAAAATACAACGGTGGGCCTTAGTGGTCTATATCTTTTCTATCTTCAGAAAGCCTGTTCAGATTTTATTATTATTTTATTTTTGTCATAAAAAGAAAATGATTTTTGTCATAGCCTTATGAAGCTTTAAATATAGTCTGAGAGGTCTGAGACTGAACTCTTTATGCCAGAGCAACTATGTCGTCCTAAGTCAGGTAAAAACAATTATTGAATTTGAAGCAAAATAAAAACTTGTTGGTGACCCTTTTAAATCTCAAATGGCCAGTTGCAATTTTACAGTATAAAAATGTGCTTAGAAATCATGATTTTTATACTCAGTGGCTTCCTAAAAACTGTTTAAGGTAATAAAAAGGTATCGTCAATACTAGTGCTTGGTTCTGTGCGTGACATGATTGGATTTTCTGGTTTGGATATTTTATTTTTTTTCACATGAACCAGTTACAGCACATGCCCATTGATTCTCATCAGACTAAAATGTCCATTAAATACTTGATGCCTCTAGATGTCAAAGAGGGCATCATTATGAATGCTATGAAATGTATGATTCACATTTATGTTTTTAAAAGCTGTTCTTTCAAGTGCAGTTTTCCTTTACACCTCCCCAAATGAACCATTAATGTATTAATCAATCATCAGTGGAGATTAATAGTGCATTGTTCTTTTAAGGCACTTGAGACAGTAAAAGCAAGTGAAGAAAGAGTAAAAGCCAACAGTTCAAAGGTAATGAGAAGTATAACGTCTTTCAAACTTCTGTTTATCCTTTTACCCTCAAAAACACACATCTCTTCAAAAATTAATACAAAACTAGGCCACGTGGTCAGCCAGGTGAAAGAAATGATCATGTGTACTGTAGGACGAGTCAAGCAAAATGTAGAGACTTTTCCACTTTTGGTGATCCAAGCGTGAAAGTCTTGACTCAAATCATCTAGTTTGTTTGTTGTAAATGACTCTAGGCTTGCCTCAAATGGACATTTTATTGTGCGTTTTATTAAGAACCCCAGCTGGAACCATGTAAACGCCTCAGGCGAAGACAACGAGGAAGTCTGATTATGTTCTTCTTTTTCTTCTTCTTCTTGGTAGAAATTTCAATTAAATGTGAGACAGCAGCTATTTGAGAGAGATAGAGAGAGAGAGAGAAATACTCTTGATCTACTGCAGTAGCAGAAAAAACAACTAAATGAATAAATTGACATGTTGTGTTCACTCTATTATATATTAGGGCCGGGACTTTAACGCGTTAATTGAGATTAATTAATTACACAAAAAATAACGCGTTAACTAAGATTAATTAATTACAGGAAAAAAATCCCGCATTTTTAATAACTTATTTTTGCACCGCGGAACGTTTCTCACTGGATGAGTTTCGGCGGACCGATTATACTGAAGCACCAACTAGCGTTCGCACATCACCGCAGCAGCACATCGAGCCTCAAGTATCACCTCAACGCAAAACATATAGCAGCTAGCGTGGACTTTACACTTTATGTTGAACTATGTATTATTTTGTTGGTGCAACAGTTTATGTTGAACTCTTTATTGTTTTGGCCAAGGTTATTGAGAGTTGGACTTAGTATGTTATGGCCTCTGAAGCAACAGAGAGATGTTTTCTAATAGTCAGGGTTTCCAATGTTCTGAATGTAATTGACAGTATTGTGTTTTACTTAAAAAAACACTTTACAGAAGGTTCCAGCACCTATAAGCTACCTGAATTTCTGAAATGTACTATTTCTAAATTGTTTCTAAATATGCTATTGCTACACGTCATGGCAAAAATTGCACTGGTCTGCTAGACTTGGTTGAACAAAATAAACAATATTTTGTTGCTTAAGCTTATGTATTCAGTCATTATTCAATGGTATACTATAAATCCATGTGAAAAAAAATTACTTCTCACTGTTCTCAGGTCTAATATTTATATGCGAATAAAATGCGATTAATTTCGATTAATTAATTACAAAGCCTCGAATTAATTAGATTATTTTTTTTAATCGAGTCTCGGCCCTATTATATATATATATATATATATATATATATATATATATATATATATATATATATATATATATATATATTATATATATATATATATATATATTATATATATATATATATATATATATATATTATATATATATATATATATATATTATATATATATATATATATATTTTTTTTTTTTTTTTTGGTCAGATTTAGCATGAGAATCCAACTCTTTAGTAATGTAATTAAGTCAGAATGCATGAAATAGCATTGGACATCCCCTTTAAACTGTTTCAAAATGGCATTGAACTTTTCGTTTGATGAGTGATGCACACTTTAACCCCATCATACCCAATATGCACACAGTATATATAGGTGTAATGTAATGTAAAACTTAAGCATATAGTATATAAAGTATTTATTAAGTGTATGTAAGTGTACAGTATATACATACTTATAAAGTGTTTAGTGCACTGTAAACATGGCGAATATGCCTGTTGAGGTAGGTTGGAGATTAACGGCCTGAGGGTAGAAGCTGTTTTTCAGTCTTGTTGTTCTAGTTTGACACTCCAGTAGCGTGTGCCTGATGGTAGGAGTGTGAGAAGTCTGTGCCGTGGGTGACGAATGTGCTGATACTGATGGCTCTCTTGATGATTCTGGTCTGGTAAAGGCTGTCCAGTGCTGGGAAGGCAGTTCCAGTGATAACTTGAGCTGACCTTACGATCTTTTACTGTGCAGCAGCCGAACCATACCGTGATGGAGCTGGTGATGGACACTCGAGATCGCACACCACTGTCTGTGGTCTGCCAGTAAAAAAGTTCTGAATCCAGCTCCAGAGGGTGGGTGGCACTCCAAGGGCATAAAGCTTGTTGGTGAGCTTTGATGCAACCACTGTGCTGAATGCTGAATTGAAAATATCTGCAGAGAGTTCGGCTAGTGCAGATGAGCAGTTTCTGAGGACCCATCCCGGGATGTTGTCTGAGCCAGCTGTTTTCTGTGAGCTCTTTTTTTTCTTCACTGAAAGTTTTTGCTACCGTTGCAGATGAGGCTGTAAATGGTGCATGTGTGAATGATGAGTTCTCTTCATTCCCATTAGCCAGATTAATGCCTGGTGGTTCGTCGTCGAGAACCTGAAAGCGTGCACAGAATTAATTGAATTCATCTGGTGTGAAGTGGCTGTCAATGTGCTCACACCTGCTTTTGCTCTGATAGTCTGTGATATTCTGTAATCCCTGCCACAGCAGTGGTGTAGTGACACTTGGGAGATAAAATAATCACACATCTTTCTTATTAAATACAGGAAACGTGTTTAATAATTGAGTTCTTTTCATCTTCTGTTTGTGCTTTCCGTAGCAAACTTTCATTTGGATTGTTCAGTGAAATCTGACGATAGGCGCTAAAGGATTTTTGTTATCTTGTTTTCTGTATTTTTTTTCTTTTTTAGTAATCCAGCCTCCAAGCATGAGTCAACAGACCACATTTTTACCAAAGTCCTTCAATGAATGTTTGAGGATGGAATACAGAGAAATAAAAGATCTGTAGTCTCTGTGGACTTTGGTTTACTTTAGTGCAATTGAAATTGTCTGAAGTGGTTGCTCTACCATGTAAAAGTCTCAGCAGGGCTTTAAAGGTCAAAGACTGTTATTCCTCAGCTTGTGTGTTGAGTACGGAGTACAGATCAGCTGACCTGTACATCATTCTCATGGCAAAAATTCCATAAAAATAAAAAAAAGTCCCATTGTATGACACCTCAAATAAAAACCTTTAAACTGTACATATTCCCTGGTCCATATTTCTCAATTCAGTCAGTAAATTGTTATTTTAATATATCAGAAAGTCAGGGAAGATGATGAGTATTTTTTTAGATGTGGAAGATGTGGAATATTATTTATTCAAGTTTCTTTTAATGACATATTTCAAATAACTAAACCTAAACAAGTATTAAATTGACTATGGGTGGAATTTATAGTTAATTCTGTCATTTAAAAAAAATAATTGATTATTAATCATATTTCTTAGACATACTTTTCAACTTTCTTTCCCATGTCTTTGTATTGGTATTTTATTAGATTGGTATTTTATTTTATATTTATTGTGTTTTATTTCACTAATTAATTAATATTTTTTGTACAGTGAAGGCAGAAAAAGTTGAGCCCGGGAAGAGCAAAATGCTGTTATTTATTAATGTGCAAAATCACAAACCAATTTAAAGTGTGAATAACTTTCTATTTTAGTTACTAATTTCATATAACTTAACAAAAAGAATAAATGGGCTTTTATGAAATTTATACTTAGTTCTTTAGTTAAAAAACAAATTAATTAGTCATATTTCATAGAGCTACCTTTCATCTTGAACAAATCTTTGAATTATTGAAGGTTGATAAATAGTGAAATGAAGGTTGAAGAGATTTTATTTATTTATTTATTTTTATTGCCTGTGGGCAAACAAATGCATGTTTCACATAAAGAGGCTGCAGTCCAGTGAAATGAAACAATCCTCTTTTTTTTTTCTCTCTACCTCTTTTTCATATTGTGCTTCAAGGGACAGAAGTATTTTTATGAAATATTTTTTAATGTAGTTTTTTTTTTTTTTTTTACTCTTTCATCCTGAAATGACGAATGGGAAGTAATCCACACTATTCCCATGTTTCTTTGACATTTGTCTTTAGGGGTTCATTACTGTACACTGTAAACGTGTATTTTGTGTTTTAGTCGTTTAATTGGATTTTTGGATTGGTTTCAATGTTTGTCTGAAGGGTCTACATTTTGAAAGTCTGATTTTATGCCTTTTATTTTTATTTTTTACATGCAGCAAAGTTTTGTTTTTGATTCGGTCTCCAATCAATGTAGTGAAATGTATTTTCTCAGAGACACAGTATAATACAGTTCCCAATGTTTTAACACATATAGGATGTTAATGCAAGATGTGTAGAAGAGCACACTAGTCTATATGTTATCTTGAAAGTAGAGTAATCCTGTATCAAGATAAAATAAGATCTTTCCATATTGTAACTGACGAAGTAAATAACATTTGATGGAAACCATGACACACACTGCCACCTCACTATTGTTAGTGGAATAAAATGTGTCCAGCCGTTATCATAATAACCCTCTCTACTGAATTTCAATATTGCATTTCTCTAGATTATGAAAGAAAGATTAGCGATATCCGTCTTGTGGTGAATAATGTGTCCAGGATGCTCAGATGTGGCTCAGCAGTAATGAGCTCAATAATGCAAAAATAAATAAACACAGCCACGGGGTTCCAACCAGACTCCAGCTGTCCTTGGATCAGAGAGATCGGAGGGTGGAAATGCCCCGTGTAATGCGATTTGTCATAGTGAATAAGTCCAAGGGCACCAGAGCAGAATGAACACTGAACTTCCTCTTATAAGACACACTAGGACTGTGAGTGGTCTACTGAACATTCATGATAGATTCAGAGTCATTTTGTTGGTCATACAGTGAGCAACACTATTGTGATGATGTTAATTCAGTTTTGATTTGGCCTTTAAGTTTCCTAAAGAGTCTCAATAGATTAGTTTCATGATTCTTCCTGATTTAAACTTAAGTGTTCAAAATGCTCTTAGATTCGGTAAGTTCAATTCATTTCACAAAGAATAATTTCAAATGAATCAATTTAAAACTTCAAATTCAATAATTAGGCTCTTATATACTCAAGGAGAGATTATTTTTTATAATTCTTCCTGATATAAACTTCATTGGCAAAAAATTCCAGAGTTGGTTAGGTTTATTTCTTTCAATTAAAGGGGGGGGGGGATGCTCGTTTTTACTCAATATCCTGTTAATCTTAAGTACCTATAGAGTAGTACTGCATCCTTCATAACTCCAAAAAGTCTTTAGTTTTATTATATTCATAAGAGAAAGATAGTCTGTACCGATTTTTCCCGGAAAAACGCGAGCGTCTGTAGGCGTGACGTGTGGGCGGAGATAAAGAATCATGAGCGCGAGTAGGCTTTTGTGTTGAGCGCGTCTGGAAGCTGTGACACAGTGAGGAAAAAAACCAACCAAAACAAACCACGGCTAACAGTCAGATTCAGCGTATATTTATGATCCAGAATCAGATCCCGAGGCTGAAATTTAACAAGAGCAGCAGCAACAACAGCGTCTCTATGTGGTATGTACTGAAACTGTATATATATTTGCTTAGCGGTTTTGGAAAATTACTAAGTTCCACTTTGTCGTCTTTTTTTTTTTTTTTTTTTTTTTAAGCTGTACATGTGGAAAGTGCAGTTTGATGACAACATCGCATGTTGTTTACTTGATGTGCTTACGCGCCAATAGCTAAGTTAACAACACAGAGATATTTGAAGCCGTTTTACTCGCCGCCTGCGGTTCCAACACACGATCGTGACCCTTTTTCGTTGGGATTGCATTATCCTTAAGAAATAAACGATGTGCAAATCTGTCGTCAAACTGGGCCTTGTTTGTAAAACAAGCATCTTCGAAATGCAGGGAACAAACACAAACACTTGCACAACTCCGTTGATGCTCTGTAAAAATAAACTCCATCCACTGGTCCCTTAATGCTGTTTCTCTTTTGGTAATCTGTGAAGGGTTGTCTTGCCCTGGCAACCAAAAACACACTCCTTTTGTGACATTTCGCGACGCTCTCGCTCTGATCAGTGAA
Source organism: Carassius gibelio (assembly GCF_023724105.1). NCBI lineage: Eukaryota > Metazoa > Chordata > Actinopteri > Cypriniformes > Cyprinidae > Carassius > Carassius gibelio. Next base: position 15,231,942 of record NC_068380.1, on the reverse strand, counting down.
GTCTGTTGTGCTCTCAGTGCTGTGCTATACGGGAGCGTGCGCTCTTCCGGGAGACGTGCCCTAGGACCCATATAAGGAAATTCCGCTCCATCTAACGTCACACAGAGTCATACTCGAAAAAAACTTTCCGAAACTTGTGACAAACCGGAAGGAGTATTTTTGGAACAGAAATACTCCTTCTAACATACAACTCAATTTTTGAAACTTTGTCCATGTTTAGCATGGGAATCCAACTCTTTAACAGTGTAAAAAACTCAGTATGCATGAAATAGCATTTCACCCCCCCCCCCCCCCCCTTTAATAATTTAGAATGAATCGATTAAAAACCCAATGAGCTAACTGCTTTACAGATTAATGGCTGGTTAGACTTTATGAAGCTACTTTTGCAGCACTGTTTCAGTGTTCCTCTGAAACCCTCCTCCTTCCCCAGCTCCACCTGTATAGATATGCTGCTTGTGCAGCAGCAGCAGAACAGTATGTCTTAAATACTTACAGCACCGTATCTGTGTATGTATTGGCAGTAGAAAGTTCCTGTATTTGCTTTGCAGCAGCAGTAATCTAAAAATACAGTAATAACCAACAGCAGTAACGTAGCAGATCTAGTCCGCCAATACATATTAACACCATGCTAAAAACCTACTGAGAGTTGTCATGATAGAACTAAAGTAAACTAAAACTATTAAAAGCAATTTTCAATTGAAATAATGTAGAACTAAATTGAAATAAAATAAATGTTACATTCAAATTTTAGACTTTAGATTTTAGAAATCTAAAGCAATCTTTAGCAAGTACTAAATTTAAAACTAAAATAAACTAGAATGTATTAAAGTGGTCAAAATATTTAAAATGAAATAAAATGGAAAAAAAAACACATAACAGATGATTAAAAGTAAAATTAAAATTGAAGATATATTAAAAATTCAAATTCTAAATATCAATAAATACTATAATAGAATATAAATAACACTAAAATAACAATGATCCCATGTCTGACAATGTAATAAAATAAAATAATAATAATAAAAAATAAATAATAACATATTTTAGTACTAATATATGTAAGTAAATGTTTTATATATATATATATATATATATATATATATATATATATATATTGGACCATATACATTAAGTTCACTAAAACAGTGCCTTGATTATTAACTAATTTTTGTTATGTGTTTTACTTCTTGCATTAAATATTTTAAATGTAATTGGCTCACCTTGACTTTTTGGGTAAAAATATTTGCTTATTACCTTTTTTAAGTTTGAGAAAGTATTGAAAGTATTCTTCAAAAATATCACGATCAATGTTTCTAGTTATCTTGACAAAGTCACGTACTTAAAAACGTACACATCTATTTAAAAAATCCCCCCAAATCAACAGAACACATATCCAGGTGTTACAAAAGAGCATCAGTTCGACAAAAGCAAAAATCAAGGGAAGGATAATTGGAGCCCTTTTATAAGGCAACTTTATCTCCTCCATCTCAAACTTCTCTAATTTGCTCACTCTTTCATCTTTGCTATCTGTTAAAAGAAAAGCAGGAGACCTGTGCACTGCAGACGACCTCCCGTTGTTTGGAAGACGCAATGGGATAATTGGAGCCTTGGGCCGGAAACTTATAGAGAAACAGTCTGGCATATGTCTCACGTAGAGCTTCATACTACTGACACAATACGAGCTAATTACTACACATTTTTGCTCCTAATTAAACCTCAGTAATATGATCTAATAACAGCTCTGCCCACGAGGAAGTGAGGTTAATTTTACTTTCCTAAATAAAGACTAAACACAGTCTAGGTAATCACCTTGGCCTATAAAGTGGAAGTCTAAGTGATCATCCATTATTCAACTTGGCTTTAAACTGTGTGTGTTGTGCTGCCATGTGATAATTGGAGGTGCTGAGGGTTCAGCCACGCAAAACTTATTAGCACACTAATTAGTTAAGTCAGCTTTACCACCGCGGGTTTCTGTGCATCCCTTTGGTGGAATTTCCAGCCATGCTCATCTCCTTATTAAATATCTTTCACCTTGTCTGATTGATCACATCTTTGCTGCATCATTCTTGATTGGTGGCTGGTCTGTTATCAGTAATGACAGGACTGTGCTGTTTACCCTGTCATTGTGTCTGTCACTACTGTCATAACAGTAAATATGTTTCCAATCGCATGCTACCATACTACTGTTATTATTTCTGCAGTGTGAAGCCTCTATATGCATTAGGGCTGCAAGAAACAACTATTTTAAGAACTGATTAACCTGTTGATTATGTCTTTGATTAATTGAATGATTATATGTTCCATACTGAAGTCTGTCATTTATGCCGATTTGTATGCAAAAACAATAAATAGTAAAAATAAATATGAAAAGAAATATGAAAAGAAATGTAACGAATAGGAGGTGTCAGATGATGAATTTACAGTTTAATTACGACAGTGAAATTCATTTAATTAATTCTTTTGCTTTAAGTTACTAATTCAAACACTCACAACGTAAGAATATGAATAAAAATATTTAGTATTTGGCATGGAAATGCAAAGGCCTTAATATTTGCTAATAAAATGTGTTGATTGTTATCATTATGGGTTATGCCGATTTTACAAATTAGTTGCTAAACTGTGGCTGTCATCTGTTATGCTATGTCTGTTTTTAGTATTCTGGAGTGTGCGTCTGCTCCTAACATTTGTTTTAAGTTATTTTGTTAGGATTCTTCATTTTTCAAGTTTGCATTTTTTTTTTTTTTTTTACTGATCAAAATTTAAAGTTCTTTAAAATAATGATAATAATAATGTCACAGGGCTGTGTGTTGATTAAAATGTCAGAATAAAAATGTAATGACATGATCTGAAAATTGCTTAAATTTATTGCATGGATGGATGGATGGATGGATGGATAGATAGATAGATACTGTAGCTACCTAGCCTACAGTCCACAGTAACGATACAGTAGTCCGTCTGTTGTAGATTTGACATGTCCAGGTGTTTGCAATTTCACTCACTAACTAACAAATATGTAAGGACATTGCTCATGAATATTTAATGAGTTACTGGCCACCTTTAGAAGGTTACCCAGCAACATCTGGATGACCCAATTAATATTCACGCAGTATGCTTTAATTTTTCATTGGGGCATACACACTGGATGCCGTTTTTAATGGAGCAGAATGAACAGTTGAAACATAATTTGTATAAAAGGTCAGATGAAATAAAGAGTTTTGATGGCATTGTATGCCTTCATATCTCAGTGAAAAAACTCACTGAAAACACTTGCAGCCAAGTCCATTTCAATTGTAAGTCGGTGATACAGCTTGTGTCAGCCAGTTTGACTACAAGAAAATTGTGTGTATTCGCGTCTGTGCGTTTATCTTTTTTGAGTAAGTTTACTTAAAAACAGCGATTGTATCCTCTCGTCGCTGGAAAATATAATGGAGCGATTCAGTATTTAAACTGTATTTAATAAAAGTCATGGGGCAGTGTTGACAAGTTTATTTTCTCCTGGATGTGTGAGCTGCGCGATTTCTGATATGTGTGTTTGTCAGTAAGCAGCTCATTGATACAGAACGATAATTAAAGGCTCTAATGCACACCAGCACACCAGTATATGTGTGTATGTAAGAGCTAGACGACGAATGCTGATGGTGTGTGATGTCATGGTAGTGGTGTCCCAATCCTTAGGGGAATATTGTCTCCCCTACCCGTTGACACTATGTTTCAAGGGACAAGGGGAAGGGGTAGGCGGAGGGGTAGGGAAAGGGGAAGGGGAAGGGGTATAAAATGAAATTGGGATTGGGCCTAAAAGTGCATGCAGACCATTGGAATAAACTGCACCAACAGTTTACAGTTACAAAGAACCCTTAGAAAGATGACAAACATGCCACTCACTATGTGATATATATACATATACAGTATTCATCAATTTAAAGATTTTTATTCTCAAAAGGCAGCATCCCTTTTTGTCCTCATTTTAAGCAATTATTTCAATCTTTGTATGAAAAGACGTCTTCAAGTTGACTCATTGGGCAGTTTAGCTGTTGTTCCTATGGTTTCTGAAAGAACCTTAGTTGAACTTGGGGATAATTGAGATGATGATGATTATGCTCAATGCATATTGCTAATTAGTATTCACGGTGGTTTGTTTAATCCATTTAAGACAAAGTGCTCATGACAGCAAGGTCACTTGAGCGGAGTAAATTCAGTCGTCTCAACTCTAATTAACATCTTAACAAAGATGGCACAGTGTGCTGCCATATTTCGATTTTGGACTTGCTTAACCGATAGCAGCCATTTATTTATTTATTTATTTTTGTTGCATGCATGTATGCGGGTTTCATTTTATACCAAAATTGCATGCAACTGAATTGACGTGTATGTATTATTATCCTGACACTTTCATATAATCAGATTTATATTTAATTAACTTTTTGTTCCATGGGTCAATGACAAATAAGACACAGAAAATGAAAAAAAAAATCTAGTTTACTGCTGAGATCTTAGAAATGTGCTCTTTTTATTCACATTGGATTTATGTAGTTTTGATAAATTTGCATTTACATCTGTTATGTTAAAATGTATTAATTACATAAAAAGTGACAAATATTTTGTGTGGTATAACCATAATTTTTCTTGCATTTGAGTATATGTGAGTGTACTACACATCTTAATATTTTATTTATTTATTTTTGTACTATTATTATTATTATTATTATGCTGCATGTTTTCTCCCGTATGCAAAAGAAATTCAGTTTCCATATATAAAATACATTGTTGTATCAAGTAAAACATGAAACCTATTCAAAACCTTTTTTTATTTTTTTTTATTTTAAGGTGTCCTTGTTCCAGTGTAATTATACATATTGTAAGTATATTAAAATTACTGAGTGATATTAATAAACTACATATACTCACTACATGTTTAGGGTTAGGATTAGGGTTTGGTTTAGGGTATCTTGCATATAATTATGCATAATTAATTGTTATTATAATAGTAAGTACATGTAACATATGTAACAAGGACACCTTAAAATAAAGTGTTACCCAATTTCATATATTCACATCTATATTTCTATAGCCCATAAAATATGTATATTTGTATATACATTCTAAACACATCAATATGTGTTGATATGAAAAAAAATATATATTTTTTATAATAACAAAAACATGTAAAATACATATTTTTGTACATATGATGTTTTAATAAACTAAATGAAGCAACCATATGCCAACAATATTGTTGGCATATATGGTTGCTTCATTTAATACCGTAAAAAAAAATTATCATATATGAATTAGGTCTTGTTTGTTTCCTACAGAATGAATACACATGTCCCAGACCGTTACCTGGAGCTTGGATCGGAGACATACCCACCATACACTGAAGGGACAGTTTTGTTCCGGCGGAGGATTTGTGCCTACCTGCATTTCATCAGTCGCATCAAGCTTTGTTCTCATGATTCCACTCATGCTTTCAGTGCTTCTTTAGTGGATTGTGGTCAGCCGGACACAGCTAACGGACATCTGAGAGACAGTGGGAACAGATGCCTCAGACACATATTTTATTAAAACACATTTGGATGCCTCACTTAATACTTTAATGCACCGGGACACATGCGTCAGGTTTATCTTGGAAGCCTTCAGTGAAACATACCAATGAAAGTTATCCAGCCTTTGATGAAACACCCAGCGTCATTTGACGTTTGTGTGGACCTATACATAAACTATAAACTTTGTTAATATACCCTTGAATTTAAAACTGTACTTGCCCTTTCCTTTGTTATTTAATGTAAATCCTTGGGAAAAATTGTGTATCAGAATAACTAAATAAAACAACTGAGTTAAAACCTTTATCTTTGCTGCCTAATACTGGATTTGTAATGCTTTGAGTTTATGCAAACTTCCCTGTACAGTTTTATTTGAAGAGATCCTCGAGTTGACATGCCCTTCACAACAGTAATAAACTTCCTTGTTATTCGGAGTAATTTAAACTCGACCTGCGATCTCATTGACTATGCCAACACTGTCTCAATGTTTGAAATGTTTGAACGTACACATGTAGTCTCATTTTATAGAAAAGGGTGTAAGCAAATGTCAAGATCTGAATATAGAGAATGCGTTTTAAGTCCTAGTTTAAAGGCGAAGTGTCTTTTTTTCAATGTTGAAATCATCTCACATCCTTTCCATTTGGTGCCGCTGGTGGCACAGGAATTATTCACGTTTGTTGTATGTTTTGTGGCGAAGTGTGTGTGTTAGTGTTATTGGGTATTGATATGTTCAGGTTCCACCTGCCCCTCAGTCTTCAAATATTGCAACTTGAAAGGGTCATTTATTTATATGCTCCCACATTTTAATTTAATAATTACATTTTGTAACAAAACTGTATGAATTGAACGCCACCGAGTTCTGGTTTATAATGAGAATGTGGTCAAAATCAATGGTGAGGAATATACATTTGTCAAATGGAAATTAGCATCGATCAACTTGCTCATTTTTTATGCATTTATTATTAATACTTTATTTAACAATATGGATTTTCTTGCGAAAGCAAAATAAAAAAAAAAAAAATAATAATACTGAGAAGAACTGAATAGACTTGCCATTATTTTTCACTTGTAGAACATATTATGTACAGTAGGTCTTTCGTACTATAACTGTAATTATGTAATTATGTAAAATATTTTAACAATTAGGATGTTTTATGTTTTTAAAAGAAGTCTGGTAGCACTTTATTTTACAGTCCTGTTCCTCATGTACATACTATGTACTTAGTATAGTAATTACAATAACCATGTAATAACTAGGTACTAACCCTGACATTTCTTAGATAAATACACGGTAAGTACACTATAAGTACATGTAAGTACACGTACTGTAAAATAAAGTGCAACCAGAAGTCTCTTATGGTCACCATGGCTGCATTTATTTGATCAAATTACAGTAAAACCTACTAGCGACTGCAACTGTCAGCGATGAAAATCTGTACATTTTTAAGAAGTCGGTAAAAGAAAGTTCAAGCGACTTGGCTGCATCCGCACGCTCAAGGGAATGTCTTTCCATATATCTCCTCTTCGAGATGCTGTCAGATCAATATCGGCCTCATAACCCTGAAGGAGAGCCTCTCCGATTTGTGCCAACCCTGCCCTCTCCAAACAAACAAAGCTCTGGATGTTCAAATCTCATGTCATAATTAGCACTAAATATGCCATTTCTCAAGAGGGGGCTAACATGAAGAGTTTGCCCCGCATCGAGTCCTCCAGGAACACGTCAAGCTGTCTGATATGAGGTCCAGATGGTAAATCATCTCCGGTGTTTTCCTACAGTGTTGTATCTCTCCCCTTCTCTCTCTTGCCTGCTGAAGTGACAGCTAAACAGACACAGCACTGTGTTCGACCGAATGCTCCCCATTAATTATTCATAGGCCCCCCATCCCTTCTTCTTTGGAAAGGAGTCTTGACATTTTGCCCAGACAACGGCCTCCTACTGGAAAGAGTGCTGTGTGCAGAAGACCCGACTGCATGCAGAGATTGGCTGTTGTGTGCTCTATTAACCTCAGTTGTGATGCCCCAAGAGTGCTCAGGCTCAAAAGACCAAAAATCAGTTTTGTGAAAAAAATAAAATAAAGTGTGTTAAATGTCAAACTAAACCTCTGAGCAATACTTTTTTCAGTTTGTGCATTGAGGTGATTTAACTTGATATGCTATGCCTTTTAGATAAACCAATAGTCTATTGTAGTTTTATATTTGCAAAATGCACATTCACTCATTATGGAAAGAAATAGGTGTATGTCATTATCATCGAATCATTCACTCGACTGATTAGTTAAAATCAATGATTCATTCAGGAACGCTTGATTGCTTTGATTGTGTCTGGAACTATTTCTGTTCGTTGGCTGAAATTGACAATGAGTAAAATGTAAGTTGCTCAGTTTTTACTGGACTTGCTAAATATGGCCTTCTGTGTATGGATGGAACAACTTAAAGGGATAGTTCACCCAAAAATGAACATTTTATGTTTATGCTTGATTGCTATCTGATACCAAAAAAAAAAAAAAAAAAATGAGTTAATGGAATTTACTCTTCCATTATTTGACAGATAGACTGCAATGGTTTGAATTCAAAATCTTTGTTTGTGTTCTACTGAAGAAAAAGAGTCACTTACTTCTTAAATGCCCTGGGGGTAAGCAGATAAAGATCAAATATTCATTTTTGGATAAATTATCCATTTAATTGCAGTGTTAGTGTCAGGACAGATGAGGACCCAAGAGCGGAATGAGGCTGGAGAACAGAGTTTATTTCAGAGGACGACTTAACGTCAAAAACAAAACAAAATAAAACACAACCCCTCAAGGAGGAGAGAAAAAGTCTTGACTTCACGCTGCTCAGCGGGCAGGTCGAGCGCTCAGCCTCCGCGAACGCCAGGAGAGAGGAAGCAACAAATCCAACAACGGCAGGCAGGAGAATAGTCGGGCAGACAAGGGGTCAAGCGAGGTGCAAACAGGGCTGAGAACGGCGGGCAGTATCAGAATCAAAAACAGTCCAGATCGATAACCAGAAGAGCGGTCCGAAATCCTCTGAGGGCAAAACACAGGTTACACTAACTGGGCAGACAAACCAACCAGCAAACTGACCAGAACAGGACAGAACCGAAGCCAAAGGGTCACAGAACACACTGACAAGGAAGGGTGAAAACCAAGCAGAATAAATAGGGTGAGTAATGAGATAACGGGAACAGGTGAGTAATGAGATAGAGGGGGAACAGGTGCATCGGACAAGCCGCAGCCTAGATTGCAAAGCGAGATCAGCTGGCGCTAGGGCGAAGGGAAGAAAAACCAGAAAAATATAAAAAATCAGAGAGAAAGAAAAGAAAGTAAAGAAAATGAAAACAAGTGTAGAAAAATGAGTAGAAACGAAAAAATAAATATAAAAACGAACGAAGTAAGAAAAAGGAAGAAAAAAGGACAGATCATACCCGAGTCCTGACAGTACCCCCTCCCCCAGGAGCGCCTCCCGGCGCTCCCGAGGAAGGGCGGCGTTGGTGAAACTGGTCGATGAGCGAGCGGTCCAGGACGTCCCGGGCTGGAACCCAGCATCTCTCCTCCGGACCGTACCCCTCCCAGTCCACTAGGTACTGATATCCCCGCCCACGGCGTCTGGAGTCTAAGATTCTCCTAACCCTATATGCAGGAGAACCGTCAACCATAACAGGGGGAGGGGGGGCGACAGGGGAAGACACAGTAGGAGAATGGGGGGAACGCAAGACAGGCTTAACTTTGGACACATGGAAGACAGGGTGCACACGACGAAGAGAATTGGGCAACCGGAGACAGACCGTCACCGGGTTGACGACCTTGGCAATGCGGTACGGCCCCACGAACTTAGGTGCCAACTTTCGTGATGGGACTCTCAGTGGCAAATCCTTGGTGGAGAGCCACACGCGTTGTCCGCAGACATAACGGGGCGTCAACCTTCGGTGGCGGTCTGCGGCAGCTTTAACGCGTCCCCTAGCTCGGAGAAGCGCCTCCCTGGCCCTCCTCCAGGTGCGGCGACAACGCTGAACAAAAGCCTGAACCGAGGGGACAGCTGCCTCGGAGCCCTGGGAAGAAAACAGAGGAGGTTGATAACCCAGACTACACATGAACGGGGACATACCTGTAGACGTCACCGGTAGCGAGTTGTGAGCATATTCTGCCCAGGTGAGTTGATCACTCCAGGAGGAGGGGTTATGGGATGCCAGGCAGCGGAGCATCCGACCGAGATCCTGGTTGGCGCGCTCGGTCTGGCCGTTGGTCTGTGGATGAAAGCCTGACGACAGACTCGCAGAGGCTCCAATCTGTCGACAGAACTCTCTCCAAAAATGTGAAACGAACTGGGGCCCCCTGTCAGAAACCACGTCCTCCGGAAGGCCGTGAATCCGGAAGACGTGATCAATGACCACCCGGGCCGTTTCTTTAGCCGAGGGGAGTTTAGGAAGAGGAACGAAGTGGACCGCTTTGGAAAAGCGATCCACCACAGTGAGAACCACAGTATTGCCACTGGATGGAGGGAGTCCAACTACAAAATCCAGGGCAATATGGGACCAGGGGCGGGATGGGATGGGAAGCGGCATTAACAGACCAGCGGGAGGAGAATTAGAGGATTTATTCTGAGCACAGACCGGGCACGCCCCCACGAACCGGCGAACATCCTCCGCCATGGCAGGCCACCAAAACCGCTGGCGAATGGCTGCCAGGGACCTCCTCACACCTGGATGGCACATGATTTTGGAGGAGTGACCCCACTGGAGAACGGCGGAGCGAACTGACCTGGGCACGAAGAGTAGGCCGATGGGACACCCCGCGGGCACTCCGACTCCCCCCTGCGCCTGTCTGACGAGCTTCTCGATTCCCCAGGTAAGCGCCCCCAGCACGCACCGCGGAGGTATAATAGTGTCAGGGGGCGGGTCGCCTGGAGAAGCGAAAAGACGAGACAGCGCATCGGGTTTAACGTTCTTGGACCCGGGTCGATAAGAGAGGGTGAAGTCAAAGCGCCCGAAGAAGAGCGCCCACCGAGCCTGTCTGGCATTTAGCCGGCGTGCAGACCGAATGTATTCTAAATTCTTGTGGTCAGTCCACACCAGAAATGGAACGGCCGCTCCCTCCAGCCAGTGGCGCCACTCCCCCAAAGCCAGTCGAACAGCCAACAACTCGCGATCACCGATGTCGTAGTTTCGTTCTGTGGGAGACAAACGGTGTGAAAAAAAAGCACAAGGATGTAATTTGTTATCCAGGGGGGATACCTGGGAGAGCACGGCACCGACACCAACCTCTGACGCATCCACCTCCACCACGAACTGCCGGGAAGTCTCTGGAGTTACCAGGATGGGAGCTGAAGTAAATCTGCGTTTTAATTCATCGAACGCCGCTTGGGCATCCGCTGACCAACGGAAGTTGATCCTGGTGGAGGTTAGCGCGGTCAGAGGGGCCGCCACCTGCCCGAAGTTCCTGATGAATCGCCTATAGAAATTGGCGAAACCCAGGAACCGCTGTAACGCCTTGCGGGAATCAGGAGTCGGCCATTCGGAGACGGCTCTCACCTTCGCAGGGTCCATGCGAATCCCCCCTACCGAGATGATGTGGCCCAAGAACGAAACTGACTGAACGTGGAACTCGCACTTCTCCGCCTTAACGAACAGCCGATTCTCTAACAGCCGCCGAAGCACCTGTCTGACGTGCTGGACATGATCCTGAAGAGAAGAGGAGAAAATTAAAATGTCTTCTAAATAAACAAAAACGAACCTGTCGATCATGTCCCTCAGCACGTCGTTGACAAGTGCTTGAAAGACAGCTGGAGCGTTGGATAAGCCGAAGGGAAGAACCCGGTATTCAAAGTGCCCGCGAGGCGTGTTAAACGCGGTCTTCCATTCGTCCCCCTCCCTGATCCGCACTAGATGGTAAGCATTGCGAAGGTCCAATTTTGTGAAGAACTCGGCCCCCTGCAAGAGATCGAAGGCCGAAGACATCAGCGGCAGAGGGTACCGGTTCTTAACTGTGATGTCATTCAACCCCCGATAGTCTATACAGGGGCGCAGAGAGCCATCCTTCTTCTTCACAAAAAAGAACCCCGCACCGGCCGGAGAAGAAGAGGGACGAATAATACCGGCTGCCAGAGAATCACTTAAATACTTCTCCATCGCTTCGCGTTCTGGCGCGGAGAGAGAATACAGCCGCCCGCGAGGCGGAGAAGCCCCAGGGAGGAGATCGATGGCACAGTCGTACGGTCGGTGAGGAGGAAGAGATACAGCCCGGGACCTGCTGAAGACCGCCCGCAGATCATGGTAGCAAGCAGGAACTCGAGAAAGATCCGCCTCCTCCTCCTGTAGGGAAACAGAAACAGAGACCGGGGAGAAAGCAGACTGGAGACAATGTGTATGACAATACTGACTCCATGACAAAACTACACTGTCTGCCCAGTTAATGTTAGGCCCGTGGCGAACGAGCCAAGGATGACCCAATACTAAAGGGACAGATGGAGAGTCACAGACTAGGAATCTAAGGTCCTCCCGGTGGTTCCCGGAGGCAAGAAGACTCACCGAATCAGTGATCCGCGAGATCTGCATAAGTGGCCTGCCATTGAGTCCATGAGCGACTATAGGTGACTGCAGGGATTGGATGGGTATATCCCGAACGCGAGCCCACTCCTCATCGATGAAGTTGCCCTCTGCTCCTGAATCAACGAGTGCTGAAGCCTTAAACAGAGTGTGTTTAGTAGACAGAGACACAGACAGAAAAGTGCGTGACCTGTGAGCAGGGGAAATGGCAGTACCACTCAGATTAACGCTCTGTGGCGAACGAGCAGCCTTAGCTGGACAGGAGTGAGCTCGGTGCCCTTGAGCCGCGCAATACAGACAGAGACCCTCCAACAGGCGGCGCTGTTTCTCCTTGGGCGTGAGGCGCAAGCGATCCACCTGCATAGGCTCACACTCCTCGGTAGTCTGGGATGGAGGGACGAACGTAACAGGCTCGGAGTCGGCACGAACTCGACGGCGAAGCTCTCTCCTGGCGTCTATGCGGAGGGACAGGCTGATAACATCGTCCAAGCGTTCTGGAACCTCGCGGGAGAACAGTTCATCCTTGACTGAGTCATTGAGACCCTCTAAAAAGCGAGCGATAAGGGCCTCGGCGTTCCATCCACAGGTAGCGGCCAGGGTACGGAACTGCACGGAGTAGTCTGCCACTGAACGCCTGCCCTGTTGAAGGCGCGCTAACAGTCGGGATGCCTCCTTGCCGAAAACAGACTGATCAAAGGTCTTGACCATCTCCTCCTTAAAGGAACTGAAGTCCGAACAGCACGCGGCCTGTGACTCCCATACCGCAGTCCCCCAATCACGTGCTCTACCGGAAAGCAGGGATATGACATACGCCACCTTGGAGACATCTGACGCGTAGGTTCGAGCTTGAAGGGAAAACACCACCTCGCACTGAATAAGGAAAGCTTTGCAATTAGTAGGCTCACCGGAATACACGGGGGGGTTGTTCACTCTCGGCTCAGAGGAGGAAGCGGACGGGAGAGGCCCGGGAGGCGGAGAAGGGAATTCCTGACGAGTGAGACGATCGAGACGACCCACTAGATCCGTGATCTGAGCCGACAAGGCATCCACAGAGTGACGGGTGGAAGAGAGTTCCATCTCATGACGGCCCAGCATCGCTCCTTGATGCTCCAAAGCCGCCTGCCAAGTCGAGTTCTCCGCTGGGTCCATTCGTGGTCAGTGTGTGGTGTCAGGACAGATGAGGACCCAAGAGCGGAATGAGGCTGGAGAACAGAGTTTATTTCAGAGGACGACTTAACGTCAAAAACAAAACAAAATAAAACAAAACCCCTCAAGGAGGAGAGAAAAAGTCTTGACTTCACGCTGCTCAGCGGGCAGGTCGAGCGCTCAGCCTCCGCGAACGCCAGGAGAGAGGAAGCAACAAATCCAACAACGGCAGGCAGGAGAATAGTCGGGCAGACAAGGGGTCAAGCGAGGTGCAAACAGGGCTGAGAACGGCGGGCAGTATCAGAATCAAAAACAGTCCAGATCGATAACCAGAAGAGCGGTCCGAAATCCTCTGAGGGCAAAACACAGGTTACACTAACTGGGCAGACAAACCAACCAGCAAACTGACCAGAACAGGACAGAACCGAAGCCAAAGGGTCACAGAACACACTGACAAGGAAGGGTGAAAACCAAGCAGAATAAATAGGGTGAGTAATGAGATAACGGGAACAGGTGAGTAATGAGATAGAGGGGGAACAGGTGCATCGGACAAGCCGCAGCCTAGATTGCAAAGCGAGATCAGCTGGCGCTAGGGCGAAGGGAAGAAAAACCAGAAAAATATAAAAAATCAGAGAGAAAGAAAAGAAAGTAAGGAAAATGAAAACAAGTGTAGAACAATGAGTAGAAACGAAAAAATAAATATAAAAACGAACGAAGTAAGAAAAAGGAAGAAAAAAGGACAGATCATACCCGAGTCCTGACAGTTAGAATATTCAACTGTTTTTGAAATGCATTTATACCTGATCAGAAATATTAAATAAAAATATGTATTCATTTCGTCATACTTAAAGGAATAGTTTTAATCCCATTGACTTTCGATTTCTGTAAATATAAATCAATAGGAACTGAAACTGTTCGTTTCCAACATTCTTCAAAATATCACCTTTTTGTTCTGCTGAAGAAAGTAAGTCACACAGTTTTGGAACAACACAAAGGTGAGTAAATGAAGACAGAAGTTTCATTTATGAATGCTTTTAAATAAAAAAAGACCATGTCTTTTTTAAAACAGACTTAATACTGTATGTATAAGCTTTTAAATCAACATGTTTTGCTTAATTTCACTGTGAGATAAACATTTATTTTTTTATTCCATATGTACAGAAATAGACATGATCATGTCATGGTTTAAAAAATATGCTTAATCATGGTTAGATGAGATTTCAGAGCATCAGCTGAAAAGTGTGACTGCATCACAGATGATTGACAGATAATCTTACAGATTGATGTGGGTGTCAAGTGACAATACTTCAGGGAAGGATAATGCCTCACATATACATATAAAGTGAGGAAGCAAACTGCCCCATTCTTTAGCAGCACATGGTTGGACACTCTCAAGGGAGCGAAAGGTTGGAAAGGCCTATGCAACATCCAGCCAGAAATGGTCTTTCGAGGAGCCCATCTCATAGCTAATTAAAAGCTGAGACGATCTAGACTGCCCAGTTCACCCACACAGTACAAGACATGGTTTAAAAAGACCAGGGAACTGTTAATTAATATGAAAACCAATAGTCCACAAGATAAGGCTACAGATGTTAAAGCAATAGCTCACCCAAAAATGAAAAATTGCTGTAAATCAGCCCATCGAGATGTAGATGAGTTTGTGTGCTGTCAGAATGAGTCCAAACAGCTGATTAAAATTCCTAGGCTGATTGTTTTTTGATTGTTTTGGACTGTTTTGCTTGTGATTGATGCTTAATGTGCATATTTCTCTCCTGATTCAGATGAGACGACTGATTAATCTAATCTACCGTACATCTAGGATGGCCTGAGTACATTTGATGCAAATTTTGGGTGAACTATTCCTTTAACATCTAACAGAATACTGGTTTTCATATTAACTAATAGCCTCCTGGTCTTTTTAAACCATGTCTTGTACTGTGTGGGTGTCAGTGGGTGAAAAATTATCTTCAACTCAATACAATTTTAATTAAAATGAGCATGCGTGAACAGTGTAAACAAACTCTTACATGAAATTTCAGTTTCAGCGAAAAGTTTAACTATTGACACAAAGCTGAGAACTGTTTTCTGAGCTATGATAGAGCGACCTTGAGTAATACGATTTCTCAGGTGCCCCTCTAACACCCCTAAAGTTTTGAGAATGTAACATTATATCTGCTTTAACTTCAGCATCTTGAGGCAGCAGTCAGATGTTATAACTCAAAAATCATAGCAATCATTTATTAAGCCTTCATTTAAAATTCAAATAATATTTCAGAATATTACAGTTTTTACTGTATTTTTGATCAAATAAATGCAGTATTGGTGAGTATAACGCATTAGGCGTTTATACTGTGAGCAGACTTGTTAAATATACCCGGGCTATTTAGTTTTGTCTAATCTAGTTTTCTTTTGCATCAGTCGTCAAATTTTATTACATTATTTTCTTGGCAGCTTTGAGTCCCAACTTTTAGGATTCCTGCAGCAAACCAGCAGGTTTCAGGCGCTGCTGCTGCTGTTTTTCTGCAGTTGAAATGCATGGAGTGGTTCCAGATCAGCCATCGGCTCCCTGTCAGCGGAAGAGGGTTTGCAAGGTTCGTCAAGAAAGAAATATTCATTCTCTTTTGAGACCCAGCTTTGTGAGCGGTCTTTTCTACAGGTCTTATGCATCATAATGAATTATGAAGTTATTTAAAGAGTCTTGAGTGCTTTGGGCTTTGTAAAGACTGGGTGTTATGGAATGTGCCTGTTTTATGCAATATATATTATTATATTATTGCAATTTTATTACATTGGCTGGAATATAAAAATGCAAGGAATACAACAAAAACATCATACAGCACTGTAGGTGATTGACTCCCCCCCCCCCCCCCACCACCCCCCACAAAAGAAAAGACCGAATGACTTCCATCTTGGCAAGGATACACCTAATCTGAAGTTGGCGCATTGCTTTAGATCATACATCTTCAAACTGCAAACCAATGGAGGCGATCAGATAAAGCCTAGGACAAGTTGTTACATTATGCAATATTTAGGCGGTGGATTGAGACATACACATCTGTTTGTGGGATGTCCAAAATAATAGCCAATCTACACAGCGGAGTGTCTCTAAATGAAGACGTGTGGCTGTCCGGATGGATGTGGTGGTAATCTAGCAAATGGAATGGAAAATCAGATTCACAATCACAAGAGACTCATCTTTCCTGTGGCTTCTGGCCAGAGCGAGCGGAGGAAGTGCCGGAAGTGTGTCATCTCGCCACCACTGGAGCCCATAAATTGGACGCTTACAAAAACACGTCGGTCAGGCCAGGGATTGATCTTGATGGGGTGGGCGTGCAAGCAGGGAAAATGAAAAGTTGATCCCCTGCGAGGCAGCGATAATGAAGACAAATAATGCTCGGTTAGGGGCCGCCGGAGGAGTCAAATCGCTCCTTGGAGAGCATCTGAGCTTGAGCTTTTTCTATCATCTGTGTAATCAAGCACTAGCGATTAAATCACTTTCACAGGGACGTTCGTGCGGTATGAATGGCTCGTCCATCTCTCACACTCCTCGAGATGTGTCTGCTGTTCATGTGTGGGCGCCCACACGTGTGTCCGTGAGTGTTGATCTGCTGCAAAGCATGGATGAGTTTATTTCAAAGTCGCTGTGGCAAGATCTGCTTGAAGTTTATTCCAGATCTGGCATTGTCTATATTTAAACTCCTAGCTTTACTTTCTTTCTTTCTGTGTGCAACAATTACATACATTTAAAGAGGCCTTGACAAACTTGTTGCATGTCTAGTGTGCTTTATTCTACTAAAGCACTGAAACCAATTGACATTCCCATGGGGTTGACAGAGAGATCATTTACTGTACATGACAATAACTGTCATAGCTCACGGTGTGTTTGCTTCAGTTCTGTGCTTTGATGTTTCATATTCCCTTCACATAGGAGCTTCGTAATTATATGGCAGGGCACTGAGAGCTTAGAAGATCAAATATGGAAATTTCACATTTCAGGTTTCATTTTAAGATAATGTGGCTGATTATAATGGTGTTCCGGTTTAATTTGATTTGAAAAGATTTGTGCTTAAAGTCAACAGTTTTACTTAACACCAAATTGCTGTGCATATTAAACAGGTCTTTTCTTTTAACCATCTGGCTCTATGTAGCACAACAGCTTCTGGAAGTGAAAATCCCATTCATTTATTTTCTCCACAGGGGAATAGATTTTTAACGGTAACTTCTAAATCGTTAAAGACAGGCCTACTGTGCGCTATGAGGTTGTTAATCGATGGTAAATGTTTTTGTTGAAGCCGACAGACCACATTATTTCAACCTTTTTAATTGTCTTTAGCAGTGGAATTTTTGATGAAAAACTGTATTATCCGTTATTCTGCAAAAATCAGAGAATCAATCAGAGAATCGCAAGATAAACTCCGCCCTCTCCCATGAAGCACTGTGAATGAAACTGTCTCAGTTCAGGGTGTTGTAAAATGAATGTCTCGTTTCACACTAAAATGTCACATTGACAGAAGTAAAATCTGCGATGTTGATAGTTATGAAATATTGTGGGTTTTAAGATGTATTCTAAGCGGTGTTCATTTAGTCAACCGAATTAAGATTTTGTTCAAATAATGAAGATGAGACAAAGGGATCAAGATTATTATTTAATTATTTTAAACATACCGTTGATGAAAATATGAGAAAAAAAACGTCATTTTATATATATATATATATATATATATATATATATATATATAAAAAAACAACAACAACATGGATTAAGTGCCTTTTTGTGTAGATGTTACATACAAATGAATATGGACTCTTTGTGCTCTATTATTTAACATAAGTTATACATTTCATAAAAAAATTCAAATAGCATTAAAAGGTTTGTTCACCCCAAAATTAAAATTCTGTCATTAATTACTCATCCTCTTGTCGTTCCAGCAGCATCACATGCATGCATCGTGGTATTGCTGTAAACACACGTCAAATAATGACATGGAAGTCCTTTTGTTTTCTTTGCACAGAAAAAAATACTTTCATGGCTTCTTAAAATTGAGGTTAAACCACTGATGGTCTATTTTAACCATGTTCTTACTACCTTTCTGGTCCATAAAATGTTTCAGTTGCGCTGCTGTCTATGCAGGGTCAGAATGCTCTCAAAAATATCTTCATTTGTGTTCTGAAGATGAACGAAGGCCTTACAGGTTTGGACATTAGGGTGGGTAATTAATTATTGAATTTTTATTTTTGGGTGTATAACAGATTGTAAATGTATTCACTTGCTAACGTAGTGCATTTCCATCTTATAATTTGCATGAACGCAGGTGAACATGAACAAACCTAACCATTAACAATAAGCAGTCTGTAAAGAACATGCAGTACCCAAAATGTGATAAGTGAGTATACAGAGTGAATATTAGTGTCAAGACTTATTAATGTTGATATTGTATAATGATACTGTTTCTGGGATATTAAATATTCTATGTTAAAACATTCAGTAATGTTGGTTTCAGATTAAATGTCTGGTCTATTACAGTTGGACACATTTTCACTGACCATATTATTGTTATTAACTAAAATGATATGGCATTGTGCCTCTATGCATAATGAGAGCCATTAAACTCATTTGACATGTTCAAAAAGTCCTTGACAATAATGAGTGCCCAACGTGCTATATTTTTCTAAAAACAAAAGAGATTCTCATGGAGTTGAAAGGAAGAGTTTAACGTAGCACACTGTGTGTTTGCTTCACTTCTTCTGTGCTTTGATGTTTCATATTCCCTTCACATAACGCATATATTTACAATTCTAAAAGCAAATTAGAAAATCAAATATTTAAATGTCACAAGTCAGCTTCCTTATTAAGTCCAAGATACAACAAGTGATTATACTATAATAATGTTTGATTTTAGAATACTGATAATTAAACTTAACAACTGATTAATGATTTTATATTCACATTTTCTTTGCATGCACGATTAAAAAAAAAAAAATTATAATAATGTCTGCGTAAACGTTCAGCTCAAACTTGCTGTGCATCTGAAATGCTTCTTTCCTCTTTGGCTGACATCTCCAAGCCCTCTTATTTCACCTTCCCACCAACCATCTGGCTCTATTCTGGTATGCAACTTTTCATTATACCAATAAAATCCCACTTTTTTGTCCATTTGAAAATTCTGTTTCATTCAGAAATGCATTGTAAGGAAATGTAAAATGTGTCAGTTTGACATGAATCTGTAAATTACTGTTATTTTAGCTGTGCATTTTAAGGCACAATGGCTAAGTGCTGCTGATAATTATTTTAAAACCATTCAAATCCCCGTTCTGGTTTGGCCAAAAGGTAGGCTGTCACCAGAGCAGCCGCTGTCATTACCACCCCAAAGAGGTAATAACACTTAGACGATGAACACTTTGAATTCTTTCTTGGGTCACTGCGTTTCAGGGAAGCTCGTACTGCGTCCAGTTCCTCCTGGGACAGAGAAGAAGGACACATCTGAGCCAGGACCTCCATAGCTGCCCGCTGACCGGCCTGAATTGCTCCATTAATGTATCCACACCATTGGGTGGCCGTCTCTGTGCCGGCCCAATGAATCCTGACAAAAGAGATGGACATTTAAGAGACAAGACAATGAAGCATTAATCATGTTTAAAGTGTTTAATCAAGTCTTACTACTTCCTGTATCCTTTGAAACCACTATGACTGAGTAAAAAGACCCAGGATGTGGAAAATGTCAAGGTGACTGGTAATATAAAAACTTTGTATTTCTAATTGATGCTTGTCAAAATGAATAATGGCTATATAAGTTAACTAAATCTAACTTTGTGCTAATAGCAGTCATGAGTCTTTAGGTTTGTCATTGAACACATAAAGGTCTTAGATAAACTTTATAATACACACACACACACACACACACACACAATTATTAATAGCTTGGCTGTCAATCAAAATAATAATAATAAATGTTATCATTTAAAACAAATGTATGTAGGGTTAAATAATAGTTTATGCATTTAGCAGACTCTTTTATTAAAGTGATTTACAAAAAAAATAATAATAATAATAAAACAGATCAGAAAACCTCCAGAAGATAATGCACTCATGTCTGCTGTGAATTTAACAAAAATAACTTTTTAATTGGGGTTCTCAAAAAAAAAAAAAAAAAAAAAAAAAAAAAAACCTTATTGCTGCATTCAACAACATGCTCCATGCAAGGCTGTTTCCCATCCACCACGCAGTTTAGCCTTCATGCATTATGGATGCGTGGACATTCGTGAAACCCTGAGGGACGTCCTTTACCCACAATGCTTTTCACCTATGCTCTTTGTGTGTGTGAATCACTAAGACATAAAAGAGGTCTGTTTTCTTTTCCAACCTTCTATAGCATGCAAGATATGTTCTTCTAACTCTAGAAATACTACATCAAAAGCAGCCAGCATAAAATCAGTCTGGTCCTGCAGCTTTCAAACTTTTCTGGCTAAGTATCACCTTCAATCAAAATCTGGACATCAGAAGTACCACCGAGTCATTACTCCCATCAGGGTTATTATATTTAATTTACTTTTAAATCATAAAAATCATTTGTTACTTGAAATAAAGTAGTAACTAAAACAGTACATTTATTAAAAATATATATGGATGATAAGAGCTATTCTCTATTTTTATTTAAGCTCCATTAGATGAGGCATGTTCGACACATTTTCTTGCCGTTTACTGTTGCTGTCAGGAACTGTTTTTAGCGCAAGAACAGCATTTAACGAACTTATTATTTAAATATAAAAATGAAAGTAAATAGGTATTTAAGGGGTCGCACTGTGATCCTTACATAGAGTCAAGATATACTTTTTCATCAGAAAAAAAAAAACATCAAATTAAACAGGACACATGTATGGTGGAAAATAAATTAAAGCTGTAGTACACTTTTATTTTTTTTTGTCTTTGACACACACACGCACACAGATATATATATATATATATATATATATATACAGTATTGTTCAAAATAATAGCAGTACAATGTGACTAACCAGAATAATCAAGGTTTTTCGTATATTTTTTTATTGCTACGTGGCAAACAAGTTACCAGTAGGTTCAGTAGATTCTCAGAAAACAAATGAGACCCAGCATTCATGATATGCACGCTCTTAAGGCTGTGCAATTGGGCAATTAGTTGAATTAGTTGAAAGGGGTGTGTTCAAAAAAATAGCAGTGTGGCATTCAATCACTGAGGTCATCAATTTTGTGAAGAAACAGGTGTGAATCAGGTGGCCCCTATTTAAGGATGAAGCCAACACTTGTTGAACATGCATTTGAAAGCTGAGGAAAATGGGTCGTTCAAGACATTGTTCAGAAGAACAGCGTACTTTGATTAAAAAGTTGATTAGAGAGGGGAAAACCTATAAAGAGGTGCAAAAAATGATAGGCTGTTCAGCTAAAATGATCTCCAATGCCTTAAAATGGAGAGCAAAACCAGAGAGACGTGGAAGAAAACGGAAGACAACCATCAAAATGGATAGAAGAATAACCAGAATGGCAAAGGCTCAGCCAATGATCACCTCCAGGATGATCAAAGACAGTCTGGAGTTACCTGTAAGTACTGTGACAGTTAGAAGACGTCTGTGTGAAGCTAATCTATTTTCAAGAATCCCCCGCAAAGTCCCTCTGTTAAAAAAAAGGCATGTGCAGAAGAGGTTACAATTTGCCAAAGAACACATCAACTGGCCTAAAGAGAAATGGAGGAACATTTTGTGGACTGATGAGAGTAAAATTGTTCTTTTTGGGTCCAAGGGCCACAGGCAGTTTGTGAGACGACCCCCAAACTCTGAATTCAAGCCACAGTACACAGTGAAGACAGTGAAGCATGGAGGTGCAAGCATCATGATATGGGCATGTTTCTCCTACTATGGTGTTGGGCCTATTTATCGCATACCAGGGATCATGGATCAGTTTGCATATGTTAAAATACTTGAAGAGGTCATGTTGCCCTATGCTGAAGAGGACATGCCCTTGAAATGGTTGTTTCAACAAGACAATGACCCAAAACACACTAGTAAACGGGCAAAGTCTTGGTTCCAAACCAACAAAATTAATGTTATGGAGTGGCCAGCCCAATCTCCAGACCTTAATCCAATTGAGAACTTGTGGGGTGATATCAAAAATGCTGTTTCTGAAGCAAAACCAAGAAATGAGAATGAATTGTGGAATGTTGTTAAAGAATCATGGAGTGGAATAACAGCTGAGAGGTGCCACAAGTTGGTTGACTCCATGCCACACAGATGTCAAGCAGTTTTAAAAAACTGTGGTCATACAACTAAATATTAGTTTAGTGATTCACAGGATTGCTAAATCCCAGAAAAAAAAAATGTTTGTACAAAATAGTTTTGAGTTTGTACAGTCAAAGGAAGACACTGCTATTTTTTTGAACACACCCCTTTCAACTAATTGCCCAATTGCACAGCCTTAAGAGCGTGCATATCATGAATGCTGGGTCTTGTTTGTTTTCTGACAATCTACTGAACCTACTGGTAACTTGTTTGCCACGTAGCAATAAAAAATATACTAAAAACCTTGATTATTCTGGTTAGTCACATTGTACTGCTATTATTTTGAACAAAACTGTATATCAAGCATTAAAAAATAAAAAATAAATAAAAGTGTAATACAGGTTTACGTTTTAATTTGTTTTTTTTTCTGGTCCTAGAATCTGATTGGTTGGGAGGAGCTCAATATTCTATTGATGATAGAGCTCCAACCTTTTCACACCATTTGCGGTATTTCAAAGCAACTGTCATGGCAGATTCCCAAATCAACCATCATTTTATAAAAAATGATGTTTTTGTCGCAAAATGTAGTTTTAAGAGTTTTTTTAGGTGAGACTTTTGTTAAGAAAAAGATAACTATTTGGATATTTGTTTCAGTGTTTTCAGAGATGTGAGCTCTAGGGCGTCGGCAGCCTCACCATCTTCTGGAATTTGTCGCTGGCTCTGATGTCTCTATACTGGTTAAACATGAGATAGAATTCATTTTGGGTAAATCCAATAAACAGTCTTTGGTCTCATTAATTTATTATTTGTTACAGAGCAAATAGTAGAGTGCAAAATCTCAATGTTATATGTTACGTAACTTCAGTGCAGTATATCAGAGCGCTACCTTTGTACTTTTGACTTAATTGCCTCGAAACGTTTATGATCTCAGCTTTCAAACCTTGTAAATTTTATCACAAAATTCAAACGATAAATGCCGTTTTGATGCTCTTGAATGTGGAGTGACAGATCGCTGTAGTTCAAGCTTTATCCACTTTAATACAAGTTACAAATTCATTCATGTTAAATAAACATGAAAGAACATTAGAAGGTACTGTATGTTGCAAGATATAGTGAAACTTACTGAAATGCCTTGTGTAATCCCTCGATCAGCATTTCAACCGAAAGATGGCAAATAAAACCGCTTGTGAGCAAATATGTCAATTAATGTTACATTTACTTCAGGAGCATTTTCTAATGTTTACAGTTTGATAGTTAACTATAAAAGTTATATATAACTTTATATTTTACTGTGAATTATACATTGATGTTTGAATAAATCTGAAAAGTTTTTATGAAAACTATGCAAAATTGAGTTGTATACAAACATTTTTATTTTATTTTTATCAGCTGAGAAAGATGTATTCATAAAATTCATGAAGCAGAACTCTTTATTTAGAGTTATTTGCACTAAATTAACATGTTAAATTGACAGATGTGATTTTAAAGTATTAAAGTTCTACAAAACCGTTTCATGTACTACAATGTACTACAAAACTCTTTTGAGACGTCTTGACTGAGATACGTGAGCTCATGTGCTAGCGAACCAGTCATTAATTCATGCTTATGTGCTTTTAATTATTCACATATAACAAAAATCATTAACATTTTCAGAAGCTACAGTGAGGAAGAATGGATGGAGATTTAATGCATGAAAGAGTCTTGTAGCATCCGAGAGATCAAGAGCTTCAAGATCTCGTCTGTTTTCAAGTGGGTCAAGGACAGATTACAGCCTACCTTCCGGATCGGCCACACAGGTATCAGACAAAATGGGAAGTCTGTACATGTCTCAACCACCTTTATATGATGAACTCATTCCTCTCCCTATGGATTTATTTCAATTATGGAAATTTCTCCTCCATTCCAGCCACAGCACACTCTCGCTTTCTCTCTTGCACGCTCTTTCTGTATGTTCTCCTTGGGTGAGCATTAGTTCAGCCCTGTCAATTGCTTAACCAGGCCATTTCAAATAGCCTTTGAGGCGTTTTCCCCTGAGAGCGCTGTCCTTTGACATCTAGTCATGGATTCGGATATGCATTTGCACTGTGAGGTAAAATCTGCATTTATGTATTTCTCTCATGTTTATCTTTATAAACTTTGAAAGCAATAGTTCACCCAAAAATGAACACCGTCAGTTTACTCATGTTATTCCAAACATGTATGTTATAGTTTTTTGCAAAAGTAAATTAATAATTTTAAAGGGCTCATATAATGCGATTACAATTTTTCCTTTCTCTTTGTAGTGTTACAATCTCTCGGTGCATAAAAGTTAAGCGTCAACCAAGCCCTCCTAAAACGGCTCGTTCTAACACGCCCCCACATGTCTACGTCACGATGTGAGAAGATTTGCATAACGCCGCCCAAATGTTCACGCAAAGAAGGCGTTACTTTTATTCTCGGTGATGGCATTGCCACCATGTCGAGGAGATGTTGTGTGTTTTGTTGTGAAAGCGAAAAATACTTTGTTATATTCAAATAGTATTACAATTAGTTTTGTTGTCAGGACACTTATTATTATTGACATCAAGTAATAAATATTATTATTAAATATATTATTACAATTAGTAACAGGGACTGATAAATATTACAATTTATATAACAATTTATTAAATAATTATTACAATTTATTTGGTGCCTGGACTACTATAAATATTATTATTACTATTTATTGGTCTAGGCACCACAAAAAAAAATGCTCTGATCACAACTAAAATGAACCAAAATGAGATGTGAGCCACTTGGAACCGTATTTTTATTTACTTAGTTTTTTCACTCCACGACATAGAAGTAATCTACATGACCTGTGCTCTGTATTTAAAGTCATGAGAATTTGAGCTTTAATATAGTCTTGAAGTTGAATGGGCTACTCTAATGCTTTTTTGAAGCTTGACAGCTATGGTCACACTATGAGTAGCCGTGGTACTGGGAAAAATAAAACTCCTTTTGTGTTCCGTCGAAAAATACCACTGGGGTTTGTAAAAACATGAGGTTAAATGCATGTTTTTAAGTGTCAGCTGTTTTTTGTGTGTGAACCACACATTGAAGGACAGAGAATGTGGTGAAATGAGACACGGGGGCTCTGAAATAGGCTTTGTTGAACATAAAGGGATTTGGCCAGTGAAGTGTACTGGTTTACCTGCCGAAGGGCTTTCGAAGACTCGGGTGGTAATATGTTAGCATCCCAGGGGTCATTACATTCACAGGACAGCCTCCACTCCACTCTTCTTTTGCCCAGTCCTGAAAACACAACACAACAATTAACATTTTGCAGCAGTCAGTGTCATTGAAAACTTTAATTTCGGGCTAATAAATGATCTAGGATACATTTGCACTCTGTTGTTGTGATGCGGCTTGTCCTTTATTTCCCAAGAGAGACAGCTTTAATATGCAGGTGCTATTTGCATTGATACTGACAGAACTTTTAAATCTCTGGCAGACAACATTTGGCAGACTGTCGTCTTGTTTCTCTTCACAAAGAGCAGGTTATTTTTATATTACTGCAGCTTCAAATCATCACAAACTCCCTGCAACCACCTCAATGAATTCTGTGTGGATTCGGCTAAATGTTCCCTTTAATTCATGTTCAAACTAAATAAAAAAAAGGTCTAGAAGTTGTTTATAATTAAATTTAATTTAATGAAGAATTATTCATTATTCATGTCATTATTCATCATTAGAGCCCTGTAGCCCTGATGGTCTTAAATAGGCATCTTTATTAATGTTGAATGTTCTTAAATGCGCCTGTAGATTTTATGAAGGCACTTGAAGGAAAACCCTTAAACTCTCCAAGCCTCTCAGAATGATTTGCATGTTAATAATGCATTTTTGGATGATTATATTAAAATGCAGCTGTTTCATCTCAAGCAGCTCTCTTGGTAGTATGCTTCAACAAAAAAAAAATGTTAACACCATTAGAGTTAACCATTATTAGCTTAAAACAGCTGAAAAATTAAAACTTGATGATACCTCCACACCACAATGTGCAAAAATTACATATTGTCTGTTCACTTTATAAATTTAAAATCTGGAACATACAATACATAACCGACATGAATTCAATAAATAAATAAGCAAAAACTAAACGAACAGATGTAGTTGGCGATGGGCCCTTCAACATTGTCCAATTCAGTTAATGCCAAAAGCCTTTAGTAAAAAAAGACTGCTTGAGTTAATGAATAAGACTGAACACAGTTTCAACAGAGAAATGCAGTGCATTATTTGTTGGAGAATTATGATGCAGGATATGTTAATTAAACAATGGAGAATATTTCAATATTTCTCTGATTTATAATTTTTTATTAAAAATACAGTTGGACATAAATATAAATATAAAAAAATGGAATATCATTAGGCCACTGGTCTTCATACTTCATTCATTATTTAAAGCCTCTAAGACTTAAAGGTGCTGTAGGGAACTTTTGTAAAAAAAAAAATATTTTTTACATATTTATTAAACCTGTCATTATGTCCTGACAGTAGAATATGAGACAGATAATCTGTGAAAAAAATCAAGCTCCTCTGGCTCCTCCCAGTGCTCCTATTGCCATTTGCAGAAACCCCATCGCTCCCGGTAAAAAATAACCAATCAGAGCTGCGGTCCGTAACTTTGTTTGTGTTCAAAATGTAGAAAAATGTATATAATAAGCGAGTACACCATGAATCCATTTTCCAAACCGTGTTTTTGGCTTGTCCTGAATCACTAGGGTGCACCTATAATAAGTGTTTATATTCGGACTATTTTAGATTGCTTCGGGGGTACCGCGGGGTACCTTTGTGATTCTTCATAGACATAAACAGAGAGAAGTAGTTCCGGCTACGATGTTCTTCCGCAAGACGCAAGCAGTTCTGTTTATTAACCGCTAGAGCGTCAAAAGTTCCCTACCGCAGCTTTAATTAAATGAATAAGAATAAGAGCGCAATAATTGTCATATGTAGAATTTTAAAACTACAAGTGTATGTTATTATAGCAGATAACAGTAATGGGGTGATCAAAATATAATGAACTAATGTAACTGTGCTCTTGTGTTTATTTACTTTAATTTTTAGTTTAGTGGATTGAACTTCTGTTGTAAAAAGCTTTTAGATTGTAATGTTAGAATGTAATGCGAATTTAGCCCATTTTTTTGCACATAATAGATAGTATAGCCTACTTTTACTATATTTGTTTTCATTGCCTTTAATATAAACATAGTTTTATCGGACAACATTGGGCAGGCTGTATAATAAATAAAAATAAATCCTAATAGAAAATACTGATAAATATACTGTATATCGCATTTCAGCCAAAAAATACAGATATATAATTTTTGGCCACATCGCCCAGCCCTTCTCTAAGGGCAGAAATAATTTTCTTCAGCTCCTTCAGACTATATGGATGTAACACCATGGATATTTTTGAGTTGAAGCACCTCTGCTTTTCACAATGCACCATAAGCCTCTTCTTCACTCTGGGTAATTCTCTACTTGAAAAGGTACAGGTAGTGTATTTCCTTTCTCAGTTGCAGCTCATTGAAACTGGCCTTGCCATCAGTAGTCCCATCATCCTCTCCCGCTCTCTCTATCCACAGGCCACAGAGTTGCTTAAGGCTATTCCCTCTTTTCACTTACAGTGCTAAAGTGGCCTGACATCCCTTTCACACCAAGGTGGTAAAATGTTAACTTACTGTTGAAGCTGATTGCTGAACCAATGTGCCCGTTTGTCAATCTAAATTACACCTTCTGTATGGTCTATGGCACCATTTTACTGCTCAGGGGGAAATAAATTCCCATTTCTTTTATGAAATGGTGCATTTCAGGCACAGTGAATGACTGGTTCTCAGCTTTGGTCAATGGGGAATAGCGGTGGCCGCAGAGATTTCCATTTCAGTTGACGCTCGTGGTGAGTGTCACACGGAGGCTTGTCAGAGTCATACAGGAGACTGGACAGAGGTGATGAACTCTAGCAGGTCTTAATAGGTTTCATGCCTGATTCTAGACAATGTGGGTTATTTTCATATGCTGACTCAGTCAGTGGGAACAGGAACTGTAAACTGAGAGCTTTGACATTTGGACCTATTCAAGACTAAAAGATGCTTTCACTGCCACTCTTTCGTCCATACATTTTCCAAACCACTTGTACAGGCCGGCATGTATCAATAACTGGTAGAACTGAGTTCAAATAAAATGACATCACACTGGTTCGGGTGTAAATTAAACAAATAAACTGCACCCCCCGGAGGAAATCAAAATGAAGGAATGAGGGAGTTAAAAATACCTACGCTTAGCAGAAGCAAGTTTTACAAACTGCATATGAATCGTTTCTGCAGCTCTGTCTGAATGACATTTGTAATATCATTTCCAAAAATGGAAACCACCCATTAATTGGTCCATGCTGTTGACTGCCTGAGGTTCAGTTCATAAACGCATAAAATACTTGTTTTGCCATCTAAATGAAATTGTATTCCATGGATACATTTGCAATAGAGTTGGGATAATATGTTGTTGAATTGAGTTTATTCAAATTAAAATCTGTTGAACCCCATCTTTAAAAAGTCAGGTTAATCCTACCTTAGCAGCTGCTGTCGTCTGCCATTTTTTTGTAGTTTTTACGGCATAATTTAACAATGTATTTAAACAAAAGCAGAATTTAGAATTATTTGCAATGTTACAACTCAATCCATAACTCTTAAGAATACTATCTGATTCATTTTAACCAATTTATGAGCACATCTGACTGAAAATCACATTGTTTATTGTGTCCAGCTAATTTCTATGGGTTGTTCTGTAGTCTGAGTTATCTTAGTTAACAAAAATGACCAAAGTGGATGGGGTTAGCTAAGAACCAATTAATATTTATTAAAGCAGCATATTTTTCTTGAAATGAATAATGCTGTAAAAAAATAAAATACCCATGATTTCTCCAGAATCAAACATTAATATAAGTTAGTCAGCCAGCTGCAGAGAAAAACCTCCAAAGACACAGTGGTGTCCTTAAAATGACCTAAAATTAAAAAGTTAGTGTCTGCCTGAGTCTACTGTTGTGTTTAACAACGCAAGCCACCATAAAATATTTTTCTGCATAATTTTCCGATTTCCCCCAGCACTGTTTTCCCGTACACTCCAGGTGCTCCTGGCTGCTACTAAATAAAGCTGAAGCAAAGGGATTCGCAAGGCAATGACTATACTTTCTGTGACTCACCGCACGAATTGGCTGTTATTCGCCACATACCTTTTCTTCGTAGTGAATGTAGGTGGACGCCTCCGGACCAAGGTACTTCACCAGGCTGGAGATCACAGCATCTCTTCTCTCCTCCATCTAAAATGAGCACAAAAACCTTTGTTTATCATCATATCACAAAAAGTATAATTATGCGCAACAACACCCTTAGCCACCACCCAACATAAACATTCAATAATATGATGTCAAAACTGTTCCATTTATATATTTCAGCACAATTAACTGTAATGCAATTAACTGTTAATACACTGGTTATTTGTTTAATGACATATGAGGGACCCCTGATGGCCTTATGTTGCATCATTCACCTTTAACAGTCAATTGTGATGCTTGCAAACTCACAGTGTGCCGCGAATCGGTCCGTTTTAAACAAAAAGATGGAAGACAGACGTTTTCTCATGCTGAGAGATGTATTTGTCTGGGAAATATCCTTTATGGTGTAAAACAAATGACAGCAGATGAGAACAGTTCCTATTTTCTGTTTTTCTTTGAGCTCCATAAGATGGGGCATGTCGTTTGCTGTTTACTGTTGCTGTCAGGAACTATTATTTAGTTAAGAAAAGTAACATCAATCTATACATTTTTGGCTTTAATATTTTATTGTGTGGTAAGTTTTCTTAAAGCAATCAGTATTAAAATTGTGCTGTGTTGTGAATGAGTCACGGCTGAAGGGCGTTTTTAATCACGACGCGAAGTGGGCCTTTTATACCTTATTGCCTCCATAAAGACGTACTTATGTCTTACTTAAAAGGGTCAAAAAAGAACCCTTTGTTTTTAAGAAAAATTAAGTACATTAGTAAATTTAGAAATACAAATTTAAACTATAGTACATTTTCAATTAATTGCAAATAACGTCTCCAAAAACATTACTTATGCTCTTCTAAAGTATATATAATAAGTATTATTTTTCAACTTATGCTAATCTGTAGTTCTCTTTCACAAGGGTGAGATCCGGGCTGGGTCTGGTTCTCCAACCTCCATCGATCTGAATAACTCAATTTCCTTTTTGGTCTCTGTTCTCCATGAGTTATGGGTAGAAAGTGGCCGGGCTGCGCACCCTTGCCGTTACTATGCCAGCGAGTGACAGATGTTAAGGGAATGTATAAAACCCTGCATCTGCATGTTGCGCACACTTCTACTTGAACCGAGTGTCCAGGGCAATAACTCATCCTACAGTTATGGCTTCGCACCAGGTATGGGGCTGGGCGGCAGAGGAACCATCTGCGGGGGGGGTTTATAAAAGTGCTCCATAAGGAGTTGGGAGCGCTAGCCACCATCTCTAATGCCTAGCCATAAAACAAACCGCACAAAATTACACTTCATGTCCACACTTCAAACCTTGCCAGCTCATTCATGTGAAGGTAATGTCAAGTAACAGCAGAAAGCACAGGGCTCGGGTGTATTGCGCTGTCAGTCTGAATTCATAACACAAATGCTTTGCAGAGTACATGACTCTTCATTTTACGGATATGGTGATAAATGGGTATTTCAACATAAAATACTGCCAAATGCAAATTAGTAATGTTGTATTAGCAAATGAGAATCAGACTGGCTTGTCCACCTGATTCAGTATGAATGAAGCAACCATAAACTCCCTCTTGTCTATAATGCATGACTGCAGTTTTATCATAAGAAGCGAGATGGAAATGTGTTTATCAGACCAGTTTATCTCAAAGAGGGAGTTCTGGTCTCGCTTGGTTTTCATGGATTTTAGCTATAGGCGAGCTTTTTTCTGCATGCACGATGTGTGGCCATCTTTGTTTGATTGAGCGTCTAGTGACAGATAAATCAATAGTCTGCCACATTATCAGTCAAGAAAAGACTCTTTGAAGACTCAGAGCTGGAAATATTTGTTATCCCAAGATAACACTTTCAGTTTAATGCCGTACCAAAGACATTTCTAATCCCTAGTCTGATATTGCTTGTTTACAGACAATCTGGTTGCCGAAAGACTATCTTAGACTACCATACAAGTATTATTTATACTATTACAGACTTCATATTTTGAATTAGCTTTTGTATTTTCAGTTTCCATTTAGTTTTAGTAACTCTGTTACATGCTTTTGTCGTTAGCTTTTGTTTAATTATTTATATATAGCGTCAATAGCTTTATTTTTATTTCAGTTGTAGTCATTTTAGTTAGGGGTGTGCATGGATAGTGATATAGTCAAATATTCAATGTGCAATAATTATTCGAAAAATAAAAACACTATTCGAATTTCACTAAAATGTTGCTTTGCTGGCCATAAATGTAGAGAATCACGCAAACTAAAACTAAAACTAACTATGCACTGGGTGGCACTGTAAAAAATACATTTGTAACTGAAAAACTGGTTGACCAATAAAGTGTTGCTAGTTTAGCTACAATAAGTGGTCAAAGTACGTTAATCCCTAGATGCTGTAATTGGGATCAAAAGACCTTTAAAATGTACAGTAGTTGTGCAGTCTGACAAAAAAGTAATATTACATCATTTTTTGGGGAAATAATATTATTATTAATTGCCTAACCTCTCATTTATTATAATGCATGTTTTTGAAGGCTCTTAAGAGCATGAAATGAACTTTGAAATGGGAATGCTAACAGTTGTCTCCACATATTATAGACCACATCAAGTAAGGCTAGATGAAGAAAACCAGAACATGTGCTTTCAAAACACAAAAAGGATACACTTCAATCTTTATTTTTTTAAGTTTAACGGCAGATTTTTGCTCCTTTCCTTAACAAAATAAATATCTTATTAGTAATAGTAGTAGTATCTTAATAGTAATGATTTCTTAGTTTCTTTCTTTGATGATACACACCTTCGGCACTGTTTGTAGAGCAGGCTGCAATATTAATAATATAAAAATTTTTGGTCTCTTAGAAGTTCACATTTCACAGAAGCTTGTGTTGACAGATGCAGATGTAAATGTGTGTTCATTATCAAATAACTGTAACAACCAAATTTTTATATAGGGAAATGTTATTATTCAGACTGTACAAGTTTTATTAAAATTAACAATTGTTCTTCAATAGTAGCATACGTTTAGATCATGATAACCAGTTAAAACCACACATATAGCACCTCAATGCCATGGTAAAAATGTATCTTTATGCTTTGTAGCTTCTTCTATGAAAAACAGTACTCTACATGCATTTATGTATTAAAATGTCTTGTTATCGTTTTATTTAGGATAATTATATCACAATAATTATCATTATCCTTTTATTGAACAGCCCTTGACTGTTATGCTCTTCAAAGGCGTTTTTGAGCAACTAAATGTCTATATATATATATATATATATATATATATATATATATATATATATTAGTGCTGTCAAAATTAGCGCGTTAACGCATTCGATTAATTTGAAATATTTAACGCGTTAAAAAAAAATAACGCAATTAACGCGGTTGCAGTTTTTTTTTATTTCCAGTTGTGGCCTATGTGTGTTCAACGTGCAAAGAAATATGGATAAGACCAAGGAAGGACTTTTAGACGGAAAGTTTCAGTATAAAACTCTGCCGGGTTACTCTTCAGTCTGCCACAAGAAACATTACTCTTCATTTAGTCTGCCACAAGAAACAGCAACATTAAAATCATGAACTCAAATGTCATTTAAAAAAAAACAAAAAAAACAATGACTGTAACAGTGCGTAAATCAGACCTTTCTGTAACGCTAACGTTAATAAGCTTAAATGAAAATAACGAAATAATTGTGTAGCGGAGTATTTTTTGTACACAGTGCCGCGAACTGTCAATCACTCCTGTGCGCGTGCATCACTGTCCTCCTCAGCTGCAGCAACTTGCGCTCTCTCTCTTCATCAAGCTTTAAAACAAAAAGGGGACGAAAAGATCATATTGTCTTTGTGCATAGGCTATAGATTAATTAGATAAATGAATATCTAAATTTGTGCCTTGCCGTCTATTGTATTTTTTTTTGAACTTAGAAAAAAGATGCTGCAGCCAATGAGCAGCCAGCGGGGGCTGCAGGACGACTCAACCTCCGCAGACAGTTTTTATTGTTTATCAGACAATAAATACTCAAGATTTTGCTTTAGTATAACTCACAACGAGTTTCACACACCTTCTCCGGCCACGATGAGTTGTTGACACTTAACAGTGGGAAAAGCGACACATGCGCTATTCACTTGTGTAACTTAAGGGTGAATGGGTAATGTAGTTTCTGCTCTGGGTGGGATGAATTAGGAAGCTTGCATTGTGAAGGGCGCTCTGAAAATCGGCAGTGCAGGTAAAAGATTAAAACCTCTATTAAAACAGATGTCCAAATGAGCGTACCGGCTCACTTAAAGCACTGGCAATGACTATACTTTGGAATTTTTTTGCAGTCCACTAAGAATTCAACATGGAAATCATTTTTGTTTTTTATTGGCATTGATTGTTTTGAAATTCAAATGGTACTTACATGCCTGTGTTTTTATTTCTGTAATAAATATGGCTTTCAAGCCAACAGTTAATTTGGAGGATATTGATGATTTATTGCAGGTATGCTGTTAACATGAGAAAATCTGTGTTACAAGTTAAACAAAAATTCCAATAAACAATCATATTTTGAATTTAAATAGTTTCTTTGTCTTGAGTTTACATTAATTATTTACATTTTACATTTACATATCCAAAAAGTTTCAGTCTTTTAATTGCGATTAATCGCGATTAATCGCGATTAATTTTACAAAATTGTGCGATTAATTAGTTAATTTTTTTTAATCGATTGACAGCACTAATATATATATATATATATATATATATATATATATATATATATATATATATATATTCACCTCTTGACTCATTGTCTCAGTATTCCCTGAAAAGTGTGAAACTGAGAATAGACCTGACATATTAAACGTCCTTCTCTCTATCTCGCACTCCCTCTTTCCATTTCTCACTCCAGTACGGCTTGCTATGTTATTAAAATACATCACTCTCTTTCCAAAACTCATTCTCTCTATCTGTCTCTCACCTCTTTGTCGCACCAGTCACGGGCCTGTACTCCAGTGATGAACCCCACCAGCGCAGGACTGCCTCTGGGGCTGGTGGCATCAAATGTGACGCTTAAAGGACAGTCCTCAGAGGGACGCACCACGATTTCCCCCGAGAAACCTCTCTGCTTCCAAAAGGCCTGTGAAGTCAGATCAAAAAACAGCCTTGAAAATGAAAAGCATTCTTTCTTTATTAAAAGAGCGCAGCGCTATGCTGAAACTGACATTATCTGCATAAATGTCAACTGTTTTTCCATAAATGTGAATATTAAATTGAAGCTCTATGATCAGTTCTATACAATATCTGCATAATTATTATCAATCAAACGTCATGCCCTTTCAAACCAAGGGGCAACATGACTCCTTCAGATAGCGATTTATGTTAAACAGGTTTGGCATTATATGAGGGTTAATAAATGATGACAGAATATTACTTTTTTTGGTGAACTATCCCTTTAAGTTGAACTGTTCTATTAGACTAAAATATCAAACACTCTAACGCATATAAATGACTAATTTGTTGTTAAAAAGCATTTTGTTTTTCCAGAAAAAAAAATTGTGCATGCTGTTTCTCCCATTAAGCCTATTAAATGAAATAACAAAATAAGTGATGTATTACAAAGTTCAAAATTCATAAATGTGTAAATATATGCAGTTAAAGATAATAATAAAAGATTAAAACACATTTTAAAAGATTACAACACATAAAGATATTAAAGCGCATAAAAGATACTCACCTGAAACATTTACGATTATTTGTTACTCTGAAATAAAACTTACTCTAGAGTTACTTGGTTATTACATTTAAATTAAACAAAATGTGTGCATTTAGCAGACACTTTTATCCAAAGTGACTTACAGTGCATTCAGGCTATCAATTTTTACCTATCATGTGTTCCCGGGGGAATCGAACCCCAATGCTCTACCAATTGAGGAACAATTAAAAAATATAACACAAACATTTTACATTAATGCAACTGTAATATTTAGATGCAACTCTAGGGAGTGATTTTTGTGTCTGTTTTAGTTCAAATTTAAAAAAAGAAATAGCCTGAACTTATCATTACTTTCAACATGTTATGCACAAGTTGTAAGTGAATGAAACCCATTATCTTATATAATATATTCGAAAACATCTTTCACAGCTAACAAACAAATCTTAGCCTCTACTTAAGGTCTCCAGTCAGTGCAGAGCCAATATATTAACTTATAGTGAGGGCTTATAAGGAATATGCTAGACAGAGCACTAGGAGGCAGCTCTCCATGCCTCTGCTCGTTTTAACTTCATTATAGAGTTTAATGCAATAGAGATGTAGGGGAAGTGTGGGGGAACTGTGCTGGGAAAGCCGCTAAGCTGGCTTTTGGTAATGGGATGGGTTATGCGTGTTACTCACAGTGGGGTAAGTGACGATAAACTTTGTCATGTGGCCAATGGGCAGGCACTGGGTGAGGTGCTGACGCTCCACTGGCAGGGCAGGCTCGTAACGGATCTGGGCTGAAAGAGAGGGCATAGTCGGTGTGCCACTGATTTAAATAAGAGCCATTTAATGCTAGAAAAGAACAGTGGAACGATACTGACATTCAATGGGAAAGACAGTTCTGTTGTTACATTTGCTAGACCCCATTTCTCTAAACTTGGGTCACTTTTTCAAAAGAGAACATTTGGGAACACTGTGTAATGTTATCTGTTGTCAGTGTTTTTAAGGCATTGTTTTATGAGTGATAAGGTGTGTTTGTTTGTTAACAACTTTTGCTAGTAATATGAAATAATGACGTGATTTGAGACTAATGTACTGTTATGGTACATTGGGTGCATTATATTTACAGACTTTTGTTAGAGTGTACATTTTAATACAGCCTCAGAATCAAGAACATGCATACAACACCTTAAAATTATGCTTATATAGGCAGCTCACTAGGTTTTAGAACAGAGCGAATGTCTCACTGACACTCACTTGATAGGGGATTATGGGATACTTTATTGCTGTTAGAGGACAGGACTGAAAAGAAATGCATGTTTTAAAGAGAAATTGAAAACAGCAAATGGATTAAAAGATATGGAAGGGGAAAATAGTGAGAAGAGGAACGCAGACATGAAGAATATGGTATAGAATAACTCAT
This sequence comes from Carassius gibelio, assembly GCF_023724105.1. Classification (NCBI taxonomy): domain Eukaryota; kingdom Metazoa; phylum Chordata; class Actinopteri; order Cypriniformes; family Cyprinidae; genus Carassius; species Carassius gibelio. Next base: position 15,195,105 of record NC_068380.1, on the reverse strand, counting down.
AGGTCTCAGATCATCCTTTGGTATTGATTCAGGTGGCTATACCTTCTAATCAAGCAGCACTTTGGCAAATTGGATGTAATACCCCAATGACTAGCTCTCCATGAAATTGCCAATATATTAAAGAATCCTTTGATTTAACACTACTACTTTGTTTTCCTAAAAGCCGTAATTAAGGGTTAGCCCATTTTGCGAGTGTAAGTGTAGGGTATCCAATAACTTTATGTGCAGCCCTCAGGGCCATCTCTACGCCTGAGTAACACAAACAGTGCCAGAAGGGACACTGACCTCATTTTTGACGAGACAGCCTTCTGGCGACAAGCCAACATGTCAGCTAGCCTTTTGGAGAGCGAGGCACACAAATAAATTGTTGTTTGCTGCCCAGTTGATCACTTGAAATTAAAATGCTTAAACTATAACAGTAAAAACCTTATGGAAATAATATACTTTAAAAGAACATACTTAAGGACGAACTGAACTGAGTGTTTTTGGAGACGAATATAATGGAAATGAAAATGTATTATAATTTAAATTTAAATTTAAAGCAATTCGTTCTTAAAACGTGCTTTTTTAGTTTCACTTAAGTATGGCTTATGTATACCTATATATGTAATTACTTTAATTGTCTTTGAAAATTTTCGGTCACATATTTAAAAATATATATTACATTTTTAATTACATGAACTTTAAATGTAATATTGAATGGCACACTACAGTTGAAATTCTAATAGCGCTTAGCGTTTTTGTACGTTAGTAAACACATCAAAATAACTGGACTTTTGCATGACAAAGAATTAAGTGTACTTAAGTTGGTTAAGAAATACTTTATTCAACAATTTCTTCTCTTCCATTCTTCTTTTCCATGCTATATATATATATATATATATATATATATATATATATATATATATATATATATTAGAAATATTTGTGAAACATAATGCAATCAAAATATATTTTTCTGATTGCCATCGCTTAACAAAATTACACACGTAGCGCTTCTCTGCATCGCTTGTCCTGTTTGATTTTTCAGTGTCTGGACAGAGACGTTAATTAACGTTAATTAATTAATAGCTGATTAAAGTCTTGAAGTACTTCAATACCCACAATTTTCAAGAAAAATCCACCAATCAGAGAACTTGAGTGTATGAACATGCACAATAAGCTGATCAAATAAAACATGTAACACATGAAACATGAGTTGTTGTTTTTTTTTTCTTCCCAGTCTTGATGCCAAAATGTAAATGGACGACTAGTTCATTCCCTCAATATGTTATGATGTATACAGTTATACACTTCCCCATTTTCCTGTTTTTAAATTATTTTTACAGTCAAATGTTTTAATGTTGTTATTCATTTGGGAACTGGCCAGTAATTTTTCTAGCTTTACACTGTTCATTGAAGAATGTTTTATTGGGGGAAAAAATATTTCTTAGGACCAATGGCTAGTCACTGTTATACCAACTGAATGTGTGTTATGATACCTCAGATAAAGTCCCAAGAACAGCCTGATATGAATGTGATTATCTAAAAAGCCGGATATGCAAAACAATTACAAAATACCAGGGTTATTATAACAAAAGGGACATACAAGTGCACTTGGATACTGTTGGGAAGCAAACTGTCACTAAGTCCATCTGTAAAAATATTTATCAAATCAACATCTCATTCAAGTGGATCTGGCACTACGCAGAAAGGCATTTTAATTGAAGCTAATGTTAGTTAACGTCTCTGTCCAGACACTGAAAAATCAAACAGGACAAGCGATGCAGAGGAGCACTACGTGTGTAATTTTGTTAAGCGATGGCAATCAGAAAAATATATTTTGATTGCATTATGTTTCATAAATATTTCTAATTGAACAAGAGGCCCTGATTATCACATTTCCATTGGGTTGACTCTCTCCCAGTACACTTTCGAACATGTTAATGAATAAAACAAACCACACAACACAACACACTGTATCGTTTCTTAACCATGATTCACAGAATATGTGCAATGGTTTACATGTGACCGACAGTCCCATGTCAATCCACATGAATCTGTCTCTCTGAAGGGCTGAGATGGCAGATGGGGGAAACAGATCTAATTTATCTGCAGTAACTGAGGCGTGGAGTTAGTCTCATTGATTGAGAGCGATCGCTCTGCGTTTGGCAGTTCATCATAAATGTGTGCTTGTAAGCGACAGCGGCTGTCTGTGCTTGCTTAAATTTGCTAGACGTTAGGAAACAGCGATGCCGCAACACCACCTCTCTGGCAGCCAAACGGAAAGACAGAAGGGTGAATTCAGTTATGCAGCTTTTGAACAAATTAGACATTTGTGTATGTTTTATATCAATTGTGGCAGCAGTTATTCATCTAATAACAATCGAATGATGGAGTGAGTGTTAAACAGGTGTTTACTGTGTCCAAAAGCGCAGTTTCACCATTTCAAAGAGCCATTCAATGAGTGATGCTGTAGAGGCCAGTGAAGTACACCAGATTGTTGTAATCTGCTGTGTCCTCCACAACTGAATACTCAATAACAGCGGAAACTGTGCCGTGCAAATTGCATTCAGCACATATTATTAGAAAATGTTTAGTGAACTGGGTGTCAGAATAACACAACAATGCAAATAAGCAACACTACACACAAGCAATGTGGCTGCAGATCATGCTTTGGTGAATCCCCTGGTTATTTTACAGTCCCTATTTTAGTTCCACTTACGCTTCTGTCAGTCTGTCTCTCGCTTTCGTGCCCTCAGGTATTTTATTTATTTATTTTTTGTATGTGTTGTCTCTATTCTCCCTCACTCGTTGTCATTTCTGTCACCTCTGTTACTCAGCGGTGAGTGGTGGAACAGACATTTCTAACATAACCTCAGGCTAATGGACCACAGGTGCTCTCAGCATTTCTGTAGGATTCGCCCACCCGCCTGGAGCCTCGGGGAAAACTGTACTTAAAAAAGAAGTGTGTTTCACTCTACTTTTGAATAACTAAACTAATTCTAATATAAATGAATACACATACATTTTACATACTTTTTTAATATATAAAATGTAACAGTTCAAACATATTTTATAACTGTGTAGATATGAAAACAGTCCAAAATACTAATGACTCATCCTTCTCTTCACTGTACTGTAATTTTGTCTAATCAAATGCGCCTTACAATGACAATGCTCCTCCCACAATACTAATTATTTCACACAACAATATTTAGGCCTAAATTTTTGATTTATTTATTTGAATTGTTTATTGAATTTCAATCCAATTTAGTTATAGTTTTACCAAACAAATCAATAGATGCATGCTTATTGTGATGCATATTTGTCACCCATACATAAATTAAATGGGTATAATTGTTGTTATAGTACTAATAATCAGAATAAAAAGCACAATGTTTTCAATACATGGTTTATAAAATTTTCCATTATGTTTGGATCTCATACATTTGAACTAACTGAATACATGTAGTTCAAATACAAATACAGTTTTTGAATCCTTCTGAATTTTTTTAATTGTTTCAATGTGTCTTGTCCATTGGTCTCCATTGTCCATTGCAAACTTCCAGTTTGAATAAGAAATGTCCAAACAGGAAAGAAACTGCATCTATGAATAAATGTCAAAGCATTTTTAAACTTTGATATTTGCATGTGAAAACTGCTTTTCACATTCTTTTTTCCTTTTGTTAGTCGAAAATTTCATAAAATGCCATTTTCAGCTGAAAATTCAGAGGCCAAAATCTGCAGCATTATTTGTTGCCGTTCACACACCCACCCTGCCTTAATTCATCTGTAAATGGCAAAGTGACACTAACAATTTGCTAATTAAAGGTTTGGGCATAAAGCCTGTGCTTTTGAATGCATTCCCAAAGTGCTGGGAACTGGAAACATCCCGGCTCTCTTAAACAAAAAAATCAGCGTAAACTTCTTTGTAAACCCCTTTAAAAATAGGTCACGGATGTCAGACGGATGCAAATGCTTCCCTGCTTTCTTACAGTATAAACAAAGCAAACTCTGAGTGACGCGTCTGTGAGGTTTCTTGCCACTGCTGTAGTCCACTGTCACTGGAGATGCTCTCTCATCAAAGTGGAGGCGATGGGAGGCCGGGCCAGGAACCGTTTTCTCTGTCAGTCAGCTCAAATTGCATGCAGCTGCAGTACCAGCTTAGTCAGGTACAGCGTTTTGGAGGAAGACTTGGGAGTTAAATATAGCAACCAACCAGCTGCACCCGGTTTATGCTTCGGCATGCCACAAACCCACCGAAGGAATGCGTCCAAACTCGGTTGAGCATCCGAACGCCAAACAAAATACCAAGACAAAAAGCACATGCATCCCACAACCTGACTAATCGTAGGCATATTGTAGGCTTGGTGCAGCAAAGCATGAATACTTCATGGGTTTATAGAGCTACACACGCACCCACACACAGCAGTTCCAGCAAACACACACACGTTCGTTTCTCATGGTTGCCCACGCGCACACACCCACACTTCATATTCTGTCCTCTCCCCAACTGACAGAGAACTCCAGGATAGCAGTGCAAGGTTTTAACACACGTATTTAAAGCGATCGCTAGAAGACAATCCATCTCGCCGACTTTCCTCGTGACACGCATTCCCTGTGACTTCTGAAGTAAACAAATTTAGAGGGAAGAGTGGATAGAGTGTATAATTCACATTGAGTCGTTTTGGAGAAATGGTTCACATCAAATTTAAAGTACCCAAATTATGCCACTTCGAATATAACCTTTCCATGCAGTGTGTAATATGAATGTAAACAAACTGCAAAGCAGTAAAGAACCTTAGAAATGGCATAATAGGGGCACTTTAATATTCAGTCAATGTTTATTCACCCTCATGTTGTTTTTAAACCTGCATGCTGTTATTTTTTATCTGTGAAACAGAAAATTAGACTTAAAATAATCGCGAAATCTTAATATCAATGTTACAAATAAATGCAAAAAAATCATTACGCATGATGATTATTCTTGGTTTACCAGGGGGCTCTAAAAGAAAAATTACATAAATAAAAGATATATGTGGAATATAAAGCATGGCCACTATTATGATACTTGTTTGGAGCTTGAATGGCAAGAACATTTGCGTTCTGTGAAAACAAAACAATAAATGAGTTTGGAATGATACTAAAGTAACCATTTTCATTTTAAGGTGAACTGTTTCTTTAAAAATGGAATATAATATGAAACTCAGTATTGAGAATATACAGTGAGACGCAGCTCTTGTGGGCTGCCACGAACAGAAGTCTTCTATTACCTGGCATGCATAATAAAGTATATCAAGTCAAGCAGTTCATTAATCATTGAAATGGAGGTGGTGGGGGAGGGACTTCACTCATTATAAAAGATAGATGGATGTGAGGTTAAAACATTGGTCTCCATCAGCCCAGATGACAAGACGACACGCAGCGGGACAAGCTAACACTCGAGTGAGAGAGGCAATAGGCATTAAAAGACCTGTAGGTGTTCAGTTCCCTGAGTGGATTAGTCTGTATATCACAGACAGCAGCTAAAAACTGGAATTAAAAACTACATTTAAGACATTTTCTGAAAACAATCCCTTTGAAAATAGTGGTAACACTTTACAATAGGGTGTGATTTTTTAACATTAGTTAGTTTTAACTAACATGATCTAGGAATAAACAATACATTTGTTACAGAAATTTTTCATCTTTGTTAATGTTAGTTAATGAAAATACAGTAATTCGTTGTTCATGTTAGTTCACAGTGCATTAAATAATGTCAACAAAAATATAACTTTTGATCCTAATAATGTATTATTAAATGTTGAAATTAACATAAACTAAGATCAGTATTTTTCAGTTTTTAGTTCATGTTAAGTAATGCATGTAACTAGTGTTAACTAATGAACCTTATTGTAAAGTGTTACCGAAATAGCTCAACGAAACCTATATGTATATATACAATATTATTAGTGATAATAAATATTAACATTAACAAAATATTAGAATAGTAACATATATTTAAGACATTTTGTAAAAACATTTTCTTTAAATGTTGTTATCATGTTCTCACCCTCATGCAGGTCCCAGTACTTTATTTTCTATTTTCTTATTTCATATTTTTTTCATTTACATATTAATAAAACACAGAAGTCCTTGAGCAGCTTTCCCATTCAATTAAAGTGGATGGTGAATAAAACTGCCAAGCTCAAAAGTATAAAAGAATGAAAAAAGTATAGTGAAAGTGGTCCGTATGACTTCTTCTGCTTTATCCCAATTATTCTGAAGTTATATAGTAGCTTTGTTTGAGGAACTGACAAAAAACATATTATTCCCTGACTGTCATTACTAAAGAAAAAAAAAGCTATAAGCTTGTTGTTTTTTTATGCTTGGCATAAACTTTTATTGAATGGAGAAGCTGTCGAAGAACATTCTACTAAAGATCTAAATAATACTCTACTAAAACATTATTTTGTGTGAATTACGATATGGAATTACAAAAGCATGTAGAAATGTTTTTGCATTGTATCATAATTAAAATACCTATGTGTGTGTGTGTGTGTGTGTGTGTGTGTACTGGTATTTGTGACCATGGACCACAAAACCAGTCATAAGGGTTAATAAGCTAATAAATAAGCTTTCCATTGATGTATGGTTTATTAAGATTGGACAATATTTGGCCGAGATACAACTATTTGTAAATCTGGAATCCGAGGGTGCAAAAAAAATTTTAAATATTGTGAAAATCGCCTTTAAAGTTGTCCAAATTAAGTTATTACCAATGCATATTACTAATCAAAAATTACGTTTTTTTATATTTACAGTAGAAGATTTACTTAATATCTTCATGGAACATGATCTTTACTTAATAACCTAATGATTTTTGGCATAAAAGAAAAATCAGTCATTTTGACCCAGTAAAATATACCCCAGCGACTTAAGACTGGGGTCACGTATATGGTCTATGAGGACAAAAATGTGTATAAACGACATGGGGAATAGAACATAAACATTGTTTATGAGGACACCTCCTGTGTCCCTGTAAAACAAAAGGCTTAAAAAACAAACAGAATGGTGTTTTATGAAATTCAAAAATTGCCAGTAGTTTTCTTTAAGGGGTAGGTTTAGGTGTAGGGCAATAGAAAATACAGTTTGTACAGTAAAAACCTTTACGCCTATAAAGAGTCCCCGTAAACCATAAATGCAATTATGTATGTATGTGTATATAGTCACTCAAAAAATACAGCTTGTGTCATGCATCAATAAACCAGTAAAACTATTAAAAGTTTTCAGGCTTTTAACATGAGAGAACAGGCCAGAGGGTGGACTACTAAGCACACTGCCTTCATTATTTAATCGCTGAATTCTTTTCGGACGGCTGTCTGATCTCACCAGAGTCTCTGGTTTTTAAGAATTCCCGTCACCTGTCAGCTTGCCATCTGTGGATTCTGATTTAAGGCCAGAAGGATGGAGGCAGTTCAGACACCATGTGTAATTCAGAGCTGTCCTTAGATCCGTCACATTAAAAGTGTCCTCGCCAGACTCAGCCGCGCAACAGACTGCACGGCTCTATCTGTTAAACAAAACGCGGCAGCCAAACTTGCAGCCAGGATGGCGGTACTCCAGGAGCAAGTGCACTATGGGGGGGGGGCACATGACTGAAGGCTGTTTTGGGGTCAGTGCGACAGATTGTTTTGTATGAACCATGTGATTCACGTAGAATCGTGTGTGCGTGCACTAACCTGCCAAGTGAGAAGGACACGCAACAATGACAGCTTTACAAAAGACCGTGTCTGCAGAAGTTGTAACTTTTATGTTCTCTGAATTCTGTAAGAGAAAAACATATTAGAATTGATTAAAAACTGAAAACCTATTAAGTCTGGAATTGTGAGGTTGGGACTAACTGAAATGCCAAGGACACTGACGATGCCCTGCTGTTTCAAATCAAAAATATATATATATATATATATATATATATATATATATATATATATATATATATATATATATATATATATATATATATATATATATATATATTTGCCAGTAGTGTATATATATATATATATATATATATATTATATAAATCAACGAGTTCATGTGGATAAACAGTGGGGGTGAGTACAACTTTCTACTCAGGTATGTTGATGTAACACCATTAAGATGGCTAATGGATTTTACCTCTCTATGTGTCAGAGCAACATTATAGGCTAATTCCCCAACGGTAGGCTTTCAAAAGATTTTGTGTCACCAATCCTTAAATGAGAGCCATCTAATGGAGTTGATTTAGCTTTTCTAAATATTTCAGTTCTGACAAGCACTTCACCGTACAATAATGTACAATACAGAAATGGAAAGGAAGAGGCTGTGCATAACAAACGAGAAGCACACAGCGGGACCTATGTCTTGGTTTCCGAAGAGTATCTTGTTTAAAGGAAAGGAACTTATCTCCCGCACCGCTGGTGGAGAAATGCTCGTTATCTCTGTGTCAACCTCGCGCTGATGGAGTCGTTACCTGACATATGGTCATTACGGCGGCGCCAAGCCGAACCCGTTCTTTGCCGATCTGCTCCACTAGCTTCTCCGACAGCTGCTGAGTGCCCCCCTGTGGAGAGAGATGGCCATCATACTGAGCTCACCCACAGCTGCTGCTGCTCTCAACACACAAAAACACACCACAACACCTCCTTACAGATATCTGTGTTGTGGCATGATTCCCCACTGGGCTTCTTATCTGCCACAGTGATTATGAAATCACTTTCAAAGTATCTGATGTATGAAAAAGTATCATGCCACGGTGATAGATCGGTGTCGCTTTGTTTTATAAGACTATAAAATTGCATCGCCTGTATGCTCCGAAACTGCAATGGCAAATGTGCATTGTAATAGTATGCAGTGCTCAGTGGTTAGATCTAATCTGGTGGAGAGATAAACAAGAAAGAAAGTAGGTAAAAGAGGAACAGAAGATAAAAGCTCTCCTAAATGAGCTGCTTTTCAGCCTTTCCCCTAAATCAACTGCTGATATCTGATGCCAGGTTCCAAGCTGGCCCATACACAGCCATACGGAAGTTTTTTTCAGTTTTTATATTTGATATTTTTTATTGATATTTTTATTTTAAAGTATTTTTTATGATTTTTTTTGTCATTTCTATTGTATTTTTATTCTTTTGTATTTCTTTATAATCTTTTTGTTATTTGTATAATTGAATTACGGTATGTATGTTTCTTTATATTATTGTTAAAAACGAATTCAAACTGGGGTGCTCATATTAATATAGGAACCCATTTCCACCATGGAATAAAAACAAAAAACGCAATGGCAAATTTATAGCTCACAATTCTGATTTTCTTCTTCTAATAAATTAGAATAAATTTATAGGTAGGTCTAAAGGCCATATTTAACAAAATTTTATTCAGAAATACACAAACATTTACCTTAATCTTAAGTAATCATTTTAATTTGAAAGATGCGATATACACAAGTTTCTTTACATTTCATATTATTTTACATACATTGGTATACGTATTTTTTTTAACCCCAATAAAACCATACAAATTATTCCATATTCAACTAACACAGGCCGAAATTGAAATCTATATTTGTAAGTTTTTTTTTTTTTTTACTTTTATGGTGGTTTTAATTATTTTTGGAGCTTGACATGCCCTGGTCACTATAACTATTGTTATATTGTTGGAACTATGCTTACTTCGGTATTCAATGGAAGAAAACAAGTCATGCATACATAAGGGGGAATTAACAATGACAACATTTTAATGTCTGTATGAATTATTCCTTATAAACCAGTTGGTATTACAAACACCTGGACTTTTAATCCATGCTTAGCCTTGTAACTGAGCAAATATCAATTGTTGAAAGTGTGAATGATTTCTGTCACATCTCTGTGTTGTTTATCCACCTTATCTCTCTCCCATACCTTGACCCTTAACTCCTGGCCCGAGCCAGGTGTGGTCTCCAGGAGTCGTAGGGTGCCCCCTGCTGTAGCGGAGTACATCAGAAAATAAAGGAAGGAGATCTGAGAGGGTTCCAAGCCGAAAACGATACGGCTACACAAAGCCAGCTCCTCTTTCACCTCTTAAGGACACACAGATAGATAAGTATCGACAGATGGCAATGGGCTACTTTTCATAAAGCAATTGAAAATGCAAGAAATGCAAATGCTCACGTGTGGTCCAGATGTATTTTTCCATGAAGGTGTGAAGCGTCATGCCATCATACAGCTCAGCGTTAGCAGAACTCATTGGGTCTTCAACTGATATGTTCTGAGTAAGATGGTTAATCTAGGCGATACACACATAATTTAAGGATACACGGAAATGAACATTCTGGGCCAAAAAACTGAAACAATATAAAATGTTCAGTATTATTATTTTTTTAATTTAACTCAATAATATTAATGATACTGAATTAAAAAAAAAAAAAAAAAACACAAGCCAATACACTTTAGTTATTATTATTAAATATCCATGCATTACTGCACTGAATTTTTTACAACTCGTATTTTCAGTGCATCTAATCCACTTGAAGAATACTTTTAGTACACTAACACCACATTTCTCACCTTACGGTTGAGTTTGAAACTAGCATGATGTCAAAAACGACCTCAATAGATTGGACAAACCCATTAATCCATTCGCCACTCTTAGTAATAGCAGCTAAAAAGCTTTCATACATCTGTAAAGGTCTGAGCAATCTACAAGATCTATTGTGGCTGAGCGTACAAGGTAAATATGCATCTTAAAAACAATATGGAACCTGAAGTCTTCATCCATTAAGATATGAAATGATGGCTATTAGTCACATTCTAGTACTCAATAAAAAAAATAAGTATTTTATTGTGGACCGGCACTTTGTCAGATGAGATGGTGTTGTTTCTCATACCCGCCACATAACCTGGGTGAAGTCCAGCAGGGCCAGTGGGGAGTATGACGGCATGCTAGAGGTGTACGTTTTGATTTTGGCATGCGGACCACCCACGTGATGCACCTTCTTGCCCTCAGTGTATTGTGGGAAGACCTCCAAACCAAGCTCTCGGATAAGTTCCATGACATGGGTCTGCGAGCTACAGGACATGAAAATCAAGTAAATTACCAGTAACCGTGTTTCTGCACATATTCGGACATCTAAAGGCAGCCAGACGTCTGCCTCAAATCGACTTGGTGTAAGTTGATGAAAACCCTGCTTGCCCTCATCTAAAGTGAAGGCTTTCACAGCCCCAGGCAACTGCTGTTTATTGACCTCGGTGGACTCTGGAAGTAGCTCTGGGTTTTTTTCTAATAGTTCGGGTGGTGGATTACAGCAATAAACATCTCGCTTGAAAACACATTTCTAAAAGCTTGTAGGCTTTTGGGATTTTCCAATTATCACACCTCAAAAACAAGCAAGTTGGGGCTAGTTGTCACAATCACTATTAGTAATCTCCTATTACATTTTGACTTAATAATTGTTTGTTTCTGCTGTTATCTTCGTTTTCCGGTGCCTGTTTGACAAGAAAGCACGTGCATTTATGAGTTTTAATAACGACTTGCTTGCTTTCTGTTATTACATACTTGAATGGAATAGAAATATAGGCAAAATATTATTTTAAATTCATATAATTTTAAGAATTTAGAACATAATAATAAAATGTAAAAGTTATGTGCTGCGGAAAGTATTTCTCAAGTCACTGAAACAACGCATACAATTTATTCTCATTTTGCTTTCGCCAGGTATTAATTTTAGACCCTGGTTTGGGGTCACACAACTATTTTGGTGTTTAGCCCAATTGAGACCTGTGCCCCCGTCCATCCAATTTTCAAACTGCTTGTCTTATGCTGGAATGCTGGAGCCTGTCGCAACTTTTTGGACCGTGGAAACATCTCCAGGTTACCTAATTTAACCTCGGTTCCTTGAGAGGAGGGAATGAGATACTGCGTCCTCTGAGGTGTCGCTTTGGGGTGTTATCCCTTACTTCCTTGAATCTACTGAAGCCCTAAGAAATATCACGTGTGAGAATTCACCCGCCGATGATGTTCAAGCAAGCAAAATAGAAGTGGGCTCCCCCACACTATAAGGTTGCGCTGAACGCCATTGCCTCAGAATCTTTGGACTGAAGCAGAGTACAGCTGACAAAATCACAATGTGCTGGTGGCCAAATAATAATCCAATGATTGCAGCACTAACACAGACACTATGGCATAATGTTACGACCGCTGATAAGCCTGACAGTGCTATGTGTTAAATAGGGGTGCTCCGATCACGATCGGCCGATCGTTATGCGCATCTCGTCAGTAAAGCCGGTTTTCTAATCAGCGGTTAATTCCATCAGGTGCATGATTTCTCATAGAGCAGCTGTTACTACACAGAGCCGTTGTTAATAGAGAAGATGCGCAAATCGCGTTAATTTTCAGCGTTTATTGGCCCATCTTCTCAGTTAACAACGGCTCTGTGTAGTAACAGCTGCTCTATGTGAAATCACGCACCTGATGGAATTAACGGCTGATTAGAGAACCGGCTTTACTGAGGAGATACGCATTAACGATCGGCCGATCGTGATCGGAGCACCCTAGTGTTAAACGTGACAGTCATGCCAACACCTAGTAATGATGTCCACTGCAACTGTGATGCCGGTGCTGTCATGAACATGATACACACAACTTCAACGACTGCCGCAGTCAGCCACATGACCTATTTGACTCCACCCACAATCTTCAAGTTCAATTTGTAGACATAATCCTTCAGCAAAGGCAAACTCAAGATGCGAGTGGAGAAACATTTAAATAACGGAACTGACCTAAGTGCCCAGCATGAGTTGATCATGTGGAAGGGCGAGAGGTTCTCAGCCACTTGAAATTCTTTATTGACAAGACATTTTGCAGGGAAACTATAAACATGATGGTTTCAATCCGGACACAAAGGCCATTACAGTTCCTGTCACTCACAACGAGCGAGGGACGTGAGAACAGCCATAAGAGAGCTGACAGTCTCGCCTTATGAGTGAGAGCAAAGCAAAGCACTCTGCCAAAGCTGCAGCCATCAGCTTGAGTGCTTCCTGAGAACTCTTAAAGTCAGAAACTTCTCGGCTCGAAATGAACGAAGTATAGGTTACAGTCTGTGAGTGCCCCTGTGAAATGCAAGCACACATCACAACAGAGCAAAGTTGCACAAAGTCCACTGCACATCAGCCTATATGACCAAGTTGAAACACACGACAGAGAGGGGTATGGCCATGAAATCTCACAGTCATCCAGTAGCTGCTCAGCCTAGAGCTGTAATCAGGCCATAAAAGTTAGGCCTGACAGGACCCGAGCTCGACATGTTCCGGCCCGAGCCCGACAAGTACATTTTGATTGACAGCTTTTTAAAAGCAAAAACCCGTTTACAGCCCGACATTATTCAAATGTGCGCACACACACAGCTCTTTTGCTTTTGTCAAGAATGAGTCATTTATATATGTTTTAACATAATTTATTCATAACTAACGTAGACTAGACCACTTGGAAGTTGGAATAAAGAAATAAAATAAGTCCTCTGTAACATCGTAACATCTCAGCACTCTAAATAGGCACAGGCTCATTTAGCCTATAAATATACCAACGCACCATAAAAACAAGACTTTTAACAAATTAAATTAAGATAAATTTTAAACTAAGATGGGTATTTGGCAATAACGAAATTGAGATAAAGGCTCCACTGGATTTGCTTCGCCACTAGCAGCTGACATTTAATAAAAGAATAATGCCAACATTAGCGTAAATACTCTGTCCACATTATGCATTTAAGACTCAATTAATATTTAGTTATCATTTGAAAAACCTTTACTCACAGAGATTAGGCTAAACCTACATGTTTTTGTGGAGGAAAATTATTGAATCCACTGTAGATGGCTTCAGCGCGTAAACATGGTCAAAACTTTTCCACACCTCAGACTTTGCTTTAGTTGCTGGTGCAACCAAAAGGTAATCGTTCCATTTTCATAATCAGCATCCATTTTCGCATCTTTCTCACGCTAATCGAAACACATCACATGACCGCTCGTTTACAACGCAAACCGGTGCGCAAGATCGAGCCTGTGTAAGATTATATAAATTAAGCCCGAACCCGTCGGGTCCCATAGTTCAAGTCCGAGATGAAGCCAGACTCCTCGTGGAGAGGAGATGAATCTCTGGGCAGTCAACTCTATGAAGCAGCATCAACTTAACTTAAGCCCCTTTCACATTGCATGTTGGTCACGGACAACTGCCAGATTGCCTTCTGTGAACGCAAACACGTCCCGGGACCTAGTAACATTGCCAGAACCAATAAAGTAAAGGGTGTGTCATAGTGATGATGCACCTTATCGTGCAACTCTTTTACTTGGTGTTTTGAAGGCAGCTTAACGTTTGCAAACTATAATGAAGCAGAGATCAGGTAGTTCCTCAATATCCACACTGAAGCTGATATCGTTCACCAGCTTAAGTGAAAGTTAACGTGCCTAGGGTTTTCAACTTCACAGCCCGATGTCACGTGTCATTACGGGACCTTTGTGTGTGAACGCATGCACATATTCCGGGAAATCACTGGGAGTTTGAATGAACCAAAATCTAACGATCCGGGAACAATTACCGGGACACATTACCCATGTACTATCCAGAATTTCAGTCTGAAAGGGGCTATAGAGGCAGGCATTCTGCAGATGCACAGATACACTGAAATACTTTAGTCCTCTTAAGTCCTCTTTCCAGCCTTTGAGAAGATCTGTTTCTTCCAGAGCAGTCTGGGGGAGTGTTCTGATAATGCACTCTCTGGAGTCTACGGAAGAGCTTGTCACACCTCCATACAATCCAACATGGACAGAAGCAGTTCATGCTTTTATTTGGAACTTTATCTTACCAGAGAAAAGAGGTCCAATATAGAATAATTTCTGTATTCTGTCTTATAGCTGTCACAGTCAGCTGGAACAGTCATTGCTCAAAGGCAACTAGTTTTTGATTACAAAAGACGCTGTTTCTGCCACGATCATTCTCTGGATTCATTGCTGGCTCAGGCCCTATGCAAAGGGCTGAGGCAGAGCAAGAAAACAGTTGCATAGAGCGAGTATGGAGAGACATAGTGTTGAAAACAGGTCTAGCAGGTGTATCATCATATGAGGGCCAGTGTCAGTGTACAGTGACTAGTGTAAAGTGACAATATGTCCCTTTATGAAAAATCATGGCTAGCTGGTGTTTAACATAGAAAGGCAAAGAATAGTGGAAAGAACGACAGCGAGTGACCAGAACATTTTCTATAGGACAGACCTGTGCATTGAGACTTGGGATGCTTATATTGCATGAGTGAGTGAGTGCCGTGAACGCTTTGTACTCTCTACATGACCAATCACCGCTCTGAGGCGGGGGGCTGCATATTATGAGAGTGAGCAAGTGGCAGAAGATCTAGAGGGGAGAGCATGAGAAGCGAGGCTTCCTAAAGGGTTGGGTGAGAGCAATGGCCATTGACTAGAAAATTGTTATGAGATTTCATAAGGCTTTAATAAATTTAAGTAAGGAGGGGATAACCCACAAAGCCATCTTCGATAACTCAAAGGGAACACAGATAGCCAGTCTATCACTGTACATTAACACAGTACATCAGCGTTAATGCTTCTCATTTACTTTGAATGGGTGACGCCATGCATTGCCAAACTGAATCGGCATTGCATCACTGGTGTTGCTCTTGTAAGAAGTTGAAAATTGCTAAACTTTTTAGGTGCAAATGGAGGCCTTGGCCAATCAGCTGCAATATAATTGGCTGTCGTCATTCTGACAATCGCTACAGCGCCAAGCTTCATGATACATTCACTCGGGGACATCAACTCATTTACTTTGAATGACTGACGTCATACGTTGCCGAACTGAATTGTGGGTCCATCATCATCTTGTCACTAGCATTGCTCATGCAGAAGTTGAACATGTCTCAACTTTTCAAGTGCCAACAAAGGCGTCAGCAAATCACATCGGTTTATGCAAATTGCCAAGCTCAGGCGCCAAACTGTGGTCCAAAGTAATTGGCTGTTGTCAATATGATCACGTTAGCGCCAAGCCACAGAGATGACGATGACACACACGCACACGCACACACACACACACACACACACACACACACACACACTACCCTTACGAAAGGAAAATATATTTCTTAAAATATATTGTGATATATTGTAATATATTATTTTCCCTTTTTATTTTCTAATATATTATATATCTGAATACATTTAATAATATATTGATTATACATATAATATATAGCAAAATATACAAATGATTGCCACCTTCAATATATTGCAATATATTGGAAAAAATTAATATATATAAGAATATATGCCTAATATATTTGCCTACATGATATTTTCCAATATACTGCAATATATTTTTGTTTCATAAGGGTATGGACAATTTAGTGTCTCCAGTTTCTTTGGACTTAGGGGAAACCGGAGCACCAAAAGGAAACAAAAACTTAAACGTGTAGAACATGCATGTGCAGTTTGTAATAATTTATTTTTGTTATTTGGCGTAATGAATCATATTATGATGCGAGAGCATGAAACGGAGCCTGAAAGCGTTTGTTAACTGCATATATTGACATTAAAAACCCTCCCTGAACTATGCATTAATAATTAATTAATTAATTAATTAAAGCTTACCTGGACACCCACTGTCCCCCCATGTCCCACTGGTCAACGCCATTCGCAGCTGGCAGTTGTTTACTTACAGTACGTCCTCCGACACGGTCTGTGCAGAGCAAGAAACAAATAATTGTTTTGTGTAGCTGTGCAAGCGGACTTTTATAGTTTATTAATAGCAATATCCATAGTAAAAGTCTTTTTAATTTTATTTTTGTTGAGACGCACCTCTGGCCTCCAGAACCAGGACGCTGAGTTTAGGGTTTCTCTTTTGCAGCCTGCGAGCTGCGCTGAGGCCGGAGAGTCCCGCGCCGACTACAACTACGTCAAACTGATCCTCACTCATTCCTGTAGCGGTTTGAACAAATAACGCGATGAAATCTGTTGCACAGGCGAATAGAATGCCTCGACTGTCCTGCAGAGAAGCTGTAAAGACAAGGGAGTTGAAAGTTCGTCTTTATTATGCACACTTGTTGCTGCCACCTATGAACTTGGCACTTCGCTCTGATAAAGGGTTGGACTAAGCGGATCGTTGACTGTGGTGGGACACCGGAAGATAGGCTCCTTACTCAGACCTCCCACAAACTGACCATTGTGTCTTTTTGGATTTCTGCGTGGCTAAAGTGTTAAGTATTATGTAAACCCCCAAACAATAAAAAAAATAAATAAATAAACCAATCTATATAAAAAGACAAATATGAAAAACAAAAGATTTTATAACAGCAAAAAATGCATTTATCACACACACAGCATGCACAAAGTGAAACTATTGCCTGCTTTTTGGGCAACAGAAACGAAACAAAACAATAAATAAATGTAAAAAAAAAAACAAGTGCATAAAATAATTTCACCTATAGGGGTACAACACTTTTTTCTAACTTTGTTCTGAATAAATCGTATACATTAATATTTAATGGGTGTGTGTGTGTGTGTGTGTGTGTGCGTGCGTGCGTGCGTGCGTGCGTGTGTGTGTGTGTGTAAAACGCATGAGTTGTTTAACTAAATGAATAGCATATAACCTTTGACCCAAACAGTGTTATTTTGTTTATTCATATTTTTTAAGAAACATATTTCTTTTCCCAACAGCATTTCTGAATTGCATGCCATCTGTTTACCATCCGAGTCTCACATGTGAAGCCAAAGTTGCCGAAGCAGCTGCTAAATGTCCTAAATGTATGTATTTTCATGATCTTTCATTCTCAGTTTCTCAAAAAGCATGGGCATTTCTTAAAGATAAGGTTGCAGTGGCCTATTTTTGCCTGCATGAAGGAGTCTGGCTGTTCTTTGTAAAGGAAGGAATCACCTTTAGATGGACTTTCATTGCATATTTGCTTGATGAAAAAAAGCACTGTGCATAGAAAGAAAAAAAAAAAACAACAACTAATCAATAAACATAATTTATTTAAACAGTTGCCCTGCATGTTGATGTACTCAAACTTTACAATAATGCATTATTATGTCCTTTGTTTTTCTGAGTGGAGTAACCAGCTGTCACCTGAGAACAGTCTCTGTGGACCACATCACCATGGCACCACCTTCACTTGATACCAGAGGGGACTTGTTGTCTCACAGAGGAGCCATTCAGAAGGTGAAATGCACGAAGACTAAATCAGAGATGAACTGGCTCTCAATGTGTAAGTCTCTACATATTATTTTACAGATATATCTGTGTTTTTATGGCCTATTTTCTTGCTCAGATAAATGTTTGCATAGTGGAACCTGTTGTTCCGGTCGATCAGCATAAAATAGCCAAAATGTTTCGTCTCGTGTTGTGCAATGTATGGTACGGGATATATTTGGCTGAACAATGAGTTTACAGGCTCTCAAAACAGTGTAGGAGGAAGAATGGAGTGTGTTACAAAAAGAAAAGCAACAAAGATGTGTTCTTTTCTCTTACCAGAGGGAAGCAGATAAGAAACTGTTCGCTTTGTGGTTGTGAAAAATGTCTTTGGGTCACAACAGGTGCGTATTTCTGACTTTTGCTGATGTAAAATATTTTCCAGGTTTTGTGTCCTATTTTTGCTCTTTATATGTTAGATACATGTATTCTACCATTGGACAGTTTATAACAAGCTGGAGCATTTTGCCAACGTATTCCTTTTTTTTTTTTTTTTTTTTTTTTTTTTTTTATGTTTCCTGAATGTTTAAAATGTCATTTTTGTTTACGGACCAATCTAACAAAAGGTGCAAATTGAAATAAAAACAAGCTGACAAGATAATGGAATCCAAGATTTAGAGACATAAAATCTTTGACTAAGAGATTTACAAGCTGTTTTTTTTTTTTTTTTTTAAACTGGGTAAACCAAATTAGGTAAAGAATGTTTGCACAGTACAAGGGTTAAATGTTTTAAAATATTTTACTTTATACAAATGTTAAGGTAACATGCTATTAGACAAAAAACCCATAAAGTACCATAATATAAATAACATTTAATTTAATACATTTCATTTTATGATAGACCGTACTTCACAGTACTTTTATGGAAATTCACTAATAAATTACACAATTTTTTTAAGTTTAAAATGGAATAAAATAACAAACTGAGATCCAACAAAGACAGAACTGATCATTAATTATCGGTGTAAAATAGTTGTCCTTTTTGCAGTCTCTTTTCATTTCTAGACTCAAGCGTGTGTCTTAAAAATTTCAATCAGCTGAATGGGAGGAAGTGGCACAAAGAAAGGTGTCCAAACATGAATGTACAAAAACACTGCTGCAACACAAGGTACTGTGGGTTCAGACTGAAAGTTCAAAATATTTTACCCAGCAAGACATGCTCATTATCTCCCTCACAGTTACTTTTCAGTTGTGCTCTTTTTCTCTAGCTTTCACTGTCTTTTTACTTCAATCTTTCACAGATGTATGAAACAGCCTTGCGTGAGACTCACAGGTTTGTTCCCGTCATCCTCATTTATGATACTGACTGCGCTCGCCATGCTTTCTCTCAAAGCAAGTAAGTTTCTTTGCAAAAAAAAAAAAAAAAGGGTTGTACTTTGAAACTTGAGTTCTGACACGTTCTAGATCAGGTTAGTTTGAAATTCTGCTCACAACACTGCTAAAGTTCCTTATTCAGGCCTGAAAGTTATCCTTCATCCAAGCCATGGATGTTTGATGGGATTTATTCACAAGCATCTGGACCAAATCCAGATATTAGTAATTTGGAGAGTTTCATTATATGAACTCATATGAATCATTCATGAGAGACCGGCAGGACAGACCGTGAAGCCAGGAGCGTATGAGGGATTTTGGAATTACAGGCTAATTGAAAATGACCATCCTTAGGACTTTGAAAGACGGGGAAAAAGTGACCTAGAAAAAGCAGAATAAATCGAAGACTAGCTTATAACTTATTTCTTGTTTGAAGCTTCATAGCACATTTAAAAGAAAAGTGTCTTTTTGTCTTATAGTTTGTTGACCAAAAGAAGTTAGATGTTTATCGTCAGTAATTCATAAAAAGATACAGCTGGCATTTTTTCAAGTCATTGATTTCCTCTGAAATCTTATTTCGGAATAGCAGTTTTCAATTTATGTGTAAAATAAAGTCTGTGTTTAAACGTTCATGTTCTGCAATATAAAATACACAGGGTCTTTCTAAAATGTGGATTTTGGAACCATTGTGTGCTAAGTTGCTAATAAGTTGCTATTAACTACAACTACCAGAAGAGCTGCAACTACACGAGGATGTGAGGTTATGTTGTTAGTCAGTATAGCAACAAAATTCATATTGTAGATTTGACTATGTAATATACGGATAGCCAATTTCTTTCACGTATTTTTTTTTTCATAAGAACAAGTCAACATTATAAAATACTAAGTAATAACGAGATTGTAAAGCCATAATTATGACATAAAAAGTCAAAGTTATGACCAAGTCACATATTTCATAAAAAGCCAACTCTTAGATACTATGAGTTTTTATATTAATGACTTTATCTCATAATTCTGACTTTTTTTTCATAATAATTACTTTTTATCTCAAGTAATTTGACTTTGACATGAGTGTTTGTTTTCTATCATTATCTTTTTATCGCGTAATTTCGACTTTGTCATATACATAACTATTACATTTTTTCTCATGAAAATATGTAACAAAAGATTCAAGTTTCTTCACATAATGTTGATAGATGCACATTCATTTTTCGCGGAACTTTTGCAGATGTGACAGCAGCAATGAAAGTGACCTCAAGTGGGCCACAAACTTTGAAGATGGCTCAAGGGGAACCGGTTACACTAGACTGCACCTACACATCAAATCAAGCAGACATAGGCGAGCTTGACATTGAGTGGTCAATTGTCAGCCCAGACACCACAAAAAAAGACCAGATGGTGCGTAAGGAGATCAGTCACTGCTTCTTATCCATGAAATAAATGACAAATTGGCTTCCCTATAGGCACTGTTTTGAACGGTCTCACTGATGATCTATTCAAAAACAACTATCAGCTTTAACTGATATTAAATATTTTGTCCATTAGATCATATCATACACAGGTGGAAGGAAATATACCCATGGTGACCCTGATTTAATGAAAGGTGTAGACTTCACAGCTACAGACCCTTCCCAGGGAGATGCATCTCTAACGATCGCCTCACTGACTGCCAGTCACGATGGAACGTATCAGTGCAAAGTCAAAAAGACACCTGGGGTGGACAGCCGGAAAATATCGCTGATAGTGATGGGTAATGTCATGTATAAATCTAGTCTTTGTATCAATCTCATCAGTTTTTACGTACACCAATGTGGTACTATAAAAACAAACTGTTTGTGTGAGAATCCTGGTCGTCCAAGGCTTTTTAAGTATAAGTACATTTATTTCTACTGTATTTAAAATAGAATAACTTTAGATAGGATTTTACATAATTTACTTAATGCTTTTTTGTATAAATAATTTGATGAGAAAATAAAACCAAAGCTCAGGTGTTTTTTTATTTCTTTTCTTTTTTTAATTATTGTGTGCATGTGTGTGGTTTACCATTCATCAGTCATCACAAATATACAGGTCCTTCTAAAAAAAAAT
Source organism: Carassius gibelio (assembly GCF_023724105.1). Lineage (NCBI taxonomy): Eukaryota > Metazoa > Chordata > Actinopteri > Cypriniformes > Cyprinidae > Carassius > Carassius gibelio. The sequence goes on along the minus strand of NC_068380.1, from coordinate 15,173,493 downwards.
TGCATATTGTGAAAAAGTTCATTATTTTCCATAATGTAATGATAAAAATTAAACTTTCATATATTTTAGATTCATTGTACACCAACTGAAATATTTCAGGTCTTTTTAATGTTTTAATACTGATGATTTTGGCATACAGCTCATGAAAACCCCAAATTCCTATCTCAAAAAATTAGCATATCATGAAAAGGTTCTCTAAACGAGCTATTAACCTAATCAGCTAATTAACCTTTATACTGTTTCCTCATTATCATTTTCTTAAACTTCCACAGCTCCTAACAGGGCGGGGGTCATTACAGGAACTGTTGTTGGATGTTTGCTGCTCATCATGATCATTCTGATCATTATATGGCTTCTCATCTTCAGATGTAACTGGAATCGACATGAGAAAGAGTTCTCCAATGACATTAGGTGATATCAACCCCTCCATTTTTCTTCATGAATCCATCCATTTCCTTCAGTTATGTAAAGTTTGATGATGATAATGAGATTTTCTTGTCTTTAAAGAGAGGATGTTCCCGCGCCTGAGAGTCGCCCTACCAGCCGGATCTCCAGCTTCCGTTCAGGTGTGGCCTATAGCCAGGTGGGCCAAACCCAAAATGAGCATCCGCTCTCAACTAACACCAGCTACAGCACTGCAAAGTATGACAGCAAGTTTGGCTATGCTGTATGAGATTCTAGGTAGTCATATTTGTATTATACTGAAAATTGTCATTAGTTTGCAGTTACTAAATGAATGACCTTTTAGCGGATTTGATCATGTTTCAATTTACAAAATGGAATCAACATGCTGTCTTGTAATTGTGTAACATTCGATGTAATTATACAGTAGATGTAATATGAGAGAAGGATACATTACATGTCTCAGAATAATGATGAACAAGCAGGTCTAGATCATATAAGGTGGTGATGGTATTGGTAGAACTCTTACCAAGACCTTAATCCAATATTTGTATGTGAAGAGCTTCCATTATTGATGCGTTTTGTTAAGATTATGTACATAAATATATGTATGCTTTTTCTGAGATTTGGATGTTGATGGTTATGATCGAACAAGCCATTTAAATTCATTGACAAAAAGAAATCAAATAATAATAACAATAACTTGATGTATAGACTGATAATTTTCTTTATTCTAAACTATTTTTATTTGATAAAATGTTATGTTTTGCTGTTGTTTTGTCTCTATTTTTGCCCAAAAGATATTACTAAAATGCATTTGATTTTTTTTTTTAAATATTTGTTTCTGCCCATAAAGAATTAAAGTTGTTTTATTCAACAATTTTACAACTTTAGATGTTGTACTGAAAAGTTGAAATTTGTATGTTGAATTTGCAATAAATTGTTTTAAGAAAGTCATTTGCTGACAAATAACAAAGACATGATACTTGTTTGAGGTTAGCCAGGAAGAGGAGTCAGAGGAGCACGTGGTCTTGAGATACAGCGGGGATAATGTTCAGAGAGAGTTGAGAGAGATAGAGGTTCAGGACATGACATTAAAAGAGCTATTGAGCACACAACATAGGGCACAGACTTGGTGGGTTTTGTTACATGTCACCCAAAATCATTACAATTAAAAGAACCAAAGACTTAAACTACTTCAGTCTTAAAATTACAAATGACTTGCTTCTTGCGTATGTTCAAGGCTGCATCTCATTGCTAGTTTTAATTGATTTTAGTGCTGCATTCAACACCATAGATCATAATATACTCATAGATCAATTACAAAACTATACAGTTATTCAAGGGTAGGCTCTAAGATGGTTTAGATCCTACCTCTCCCATCACTACCACTTTGTTTATTTAAATGGGAAGTCATCTCATTTATCACCAGTAAAATCTGGAGTGCCACAAGGATCCGTCCTAGGTCCTCTGCTATGTTCAGTATACATGTTGGCCCTTTGGCCCTTTGTAATATTATTAGAAAATACTGGATTAGTTTACACTGTTATGCTGATGATACTCAACTATGTATCTAAACGACACTAGATAAATTATCTAAGCTAACAGAGTGTGTTAAAAATTTAATTTCATTTTCTCCTATTAAATTCAGATAAGACAGAGATTTTACTTATTGGACAAAAACAAAAACAAAAAACAGTACACAGAATCTTGTAGATTACAGTTTGCTACTAGACATATGTACTGTTACTTCCTCTACAGTCAAAAATCTGGGTGACGTATTAGACAGCAACTTGTCTTTTGAAAATCATATTTCCCATGTTACAAGAACAACATTCTTCCAAACGGACTCTTTAAACGGAGCCTCAGATGTAAAGTTATTCGCTGTCAAAGTGACGCCAAAATGAATGGCAGTCAATGCGAACGCTAACGCAAGTGAAGTTCTGCTACAAGATGGCAGCCCCCGGTCGACTTCCTTGCCGCCTGGCTCAACACAACCCATCGTTACCAGGGGGCAAGGAACTCGACCGGAAGTTGAAGTCGGGTGGGGGCTGCCATCTTTTAGCAGAACTTCACTTGCGTTAGCATTCCCATTGACTCCCATTCATTTTGGCGTCACTTTGACAGCGAATAACTTTACATCTGAGGCGTTTAAAGACTCCGTTTGTCCATTATTTATTTCTAAAGATACACGACAATGTATAAAGGGCTCCATTACCTTCTATGTTACATTATGGCCCCGTATAAACAGTTTTTGTAAAAAATAGGCTAACGATTGCGTCATAACCACTCGTCTCTCTGTCGCATTACCGTACAGACAGGAGGAGAAGCTCGCAGGCAATTAACTTAATATGGCGTAGTGGCGTTACATTTTAAAATACTATACAAAATAATTAATCAGAATACTTACTCTTGCTCACTCACGACAAAGAACTCCCCGCTCAAGCTCGCCGTCTCTGCAAGATTAACCATGGCAGTTTGCACGCATAGCTGCTAGAAGATTTACATCTGTCAGACAGGTTGCTGACGTCGTCAAGCTTCGTTTGAGTCTGCGCGTCAGAAACGGAAGTGCTCAAAAACGCTAAAAATGGGCTTCACTTGTCTCAATTGAGTTCCAATGGGGTCGCTGTGTCCATTTCTTTTACTGTCTATGATCGTTACAGCAGCCATAATTCCAGCCAATCAGAGACAAAGCTGCTAAATTCTGATTGGCTGCTTTGACAACCAATCAAAACATTCCTTGGATTACAACAGCAGAGGAAAATATAGTGTGTGCATAATTATTATGCAAATTGAACTGATCATACTTTTTCCAAGCACAATTTACCAATTATCTTAATAACTATTAACATTGTATTTAATTATTTATAACTGATATTTAATTGTTCATGAAGGCTGGAAGTGAAAAATGCCTTATATTCAGGTATGCATAATTATTAAGCAGGTTTTCTATAACAAATTGAAAATCTCAAAAGATAAACTGTCTGCACACTTGAATCCTTAAAGCAAATTTAATCACCAAGCTTTTGGTCAAACGACTATCCTCATGGCATATAGACCTCTGATCTCTGAACTCCATGATCTCCCTTCTGATACCATTTTAGCTATGTTTGATGTAGAAATTCTTTATACCAATATTACTCATGAACGAGGTATTACATCACTAGAATACTACATGCAGAATCGCCCTGAGGATGTTAATCCTCCTAACACTTTCGTCTGTGATTTGGCATCATCAATCCTTAGATTAAATTTCTTTGCTTTCCACCAGGAAGAATATTACCTCCAAGTTAAAGGCACAAGTATGGGGAGTACATTTGCCCCCAGTTATGCTAACGTGTATGTTGGATTCTCTGAACAACAGTTTATTTTTAATGAGGACAGAAATCCCTTCTACAGTAAAATCATCAGATATTTTAGATATTTAGATGATGTCTTGTGTGTTTTTAAAGGGTCCCAAGATGAGCTGAATAAATTCAACATTCACCTCAACAGGATGAGCTCAGTTCTAAAATTCACTGTAGAATCTGACTCCATTTGTGTGCATTTCTTAGACATGTGGATCAAACTAGAAGATGGTAGACTGACCACAACCCTCTATTGTAAAGAGACTGATCGCAATTCATTCCTTCTGGCAAGCGGCTCGCATCCCAGTGCCTTAAAAAACGGCCTGCCTAAGAGTCAATACTGTATACATATACAGTACAGACCAAATGTTTGGACACACCTTCTCATTCAAAGAGCTTTCTTTATTTTCATGACTATGGAAATTGTAGAGTCACACTGAAGGCAACAAGGGCTATTTGACTGAGAAGGAGAGTGATATGGGTGCTGCGCCAGATGACCTGGCCTCCACAGTCACCGGACCTGAACCCAATCGAGATGGTTTAGGGGTGAGCTGGACCACAGACAGAAGGCAAAAGGGCCAACAAGTGCTAAGCATCTCTCGGGGAACTCCTTCAAGACTGTTGGAAGACCATTTCAGGTGACTACCTCTTGAAGCTCATCAAGAGAATGCCAAGAGTGTGCAAAGCAGTAATCAAAGCAAAAGGTGGCTACTTTGAAGAACCTACAATATACAAATATATACCTACAAATATATACATTTTCAGTTGTTTCACACTTTTTTGTTATGTATATAATTCCACATGTGTTAATTCATAGTTTTGATGCCTTCGGTGTGAATCTACAATTTTCATAGTCATGAAAATAAAGAAAACTCTTTGAATGAGAAGGTGTGTCCAAACTTTTGGTCTGTACTGTATATATACAGTACAGACTGTACTGTATATATACATATATATATGTACATATATATATATATATATATATATGTACATATATATATATATATATATATATGTACATATATATATATATATATGTACATATATATATATGTACATATATATATATATATACATATATGTACATATATATATATATATATATATATATATATATATATATATATATGCATAAATATAAAATTTAATGCAAAAATAACTTTCGTACGCACATTTTCTACACAAAACTTAGTTCGCGTGCGTGCAGAATGCACTTTTGCACGCTCAAAATATAATCTTTCGCGTTCATAATTGTGGCAGAGATATAATCCCATAGTATTGCACCAATTACGCTGGACGCCAACCGCCGTTAAATTTTAAAAGAAAAAGTAAAAGAACCACACAGACACCTCTTGAATGCGTCAGCGTTTAGTGCAGTGCGTCGATTTTGAAAAGGGAGGGGGGAGAAACGCGTAAACACTACTGCGCATGTGCAGCCGTGTTCTCAGACTTAGCTTACGGTAGTGATTTTGGTGTAGTATAGTCATCATGAAGGCTCTTAGAGGAATGGTGAGCGGAGCTGTGAGCGAAATATCATCCGCTGTTACCGGGAGCAAACACGTCGCCGTTCGGGAAAATGTCCTCGCCGTGACTCGTGACTACATTTCTCAGCCGAGATTAAGTGAGTGATCAGTGCTGACTATGAAGGGCCCTTACAAACAGACACCCACTACTGTAACGATCAAATGATGTGTGTATGTCGCAGCGAATGAATGCCATGCTCTGTATTTACACTGCATCTGCTAATCGTCCTCGTCATGTTATTTTCAGCTAAAGACATTACACTTCTGATTTTTAACATATCTGGTACTGTACATCTGTGATTAGTTAACGTTATGCGTTCAGGTGAATCCAGGGACAGCCTGCTAATTAAATTATATTTTCATTGCAAATGCGTAGTTTACGTCAAATTGCGTGTAAGTTACTTAAAATTCAGTTTAATGATAGGTTGGATTTCACAACTTATGACTTAAAATTAAATATGATGCAGATTTTAGAATGGTTGATCTGTATCGTGATGGCGTCATGGCAAGCGGTGCTAACAATTAGACTAATGCTTTCACTAGTATCTATATTTATGTTATCAGTCCTTTTAATTACTTAATATTTAATATAAAGTAACATAGAAGTATTAGTACCTATTTAAAAATATGTTACTCATATGTGTCAAAAACAATTGGAATACTAGTTTAAGTGAATAGTCAATATCTGAACAACAGCAAATTTAATGACAAAAATGTAAAATTTGTTACCAGTAACAACAGAATAGATGTCTTTTACTACTGGAGGCAGGACAGGAAAGAAATACATACTAGTATTCAATAAGATGTTACTAGTGAAATGGAAAGCTACTAGTGCTTATTAAAATAAGTAAGCAAAGTCCCTTTAAGGCAAAACAAAAAGTACTAATAACATAAAAATTATATTAGTTAGTTAAAGGAATAATGTTAAATTGGCTTACTATAGATGGCAGCATCATCAGATGAATTGATGACATCACAGCATGCAAGGAACTTTAACAAATTTTACATTTAAACTGGTTGATTCTCAAATATGGAGTCTTTTTAGTAAAAAAAAAAATAAATAAATCGCATTATTTAAAACAAACAATGAATACAATTTTACAAATAACATTTATAAGGCATCATGACCTTTTATTTTCTGATTATGATCATCTCAGTCTGTTATTTATTTCTATATGGGTTTATGTTTTTATACATTATAAGCGACGTTCTCATTCTTTTTCTTTTTTTTTCTTTTTAAAGAGACTTTGACCATATCATGATGTCATATTTTATAAGGTGATATGTGCTTTTTTTTCTTACTTTATTTATTTTTTATCAATGCAGTGCTTACTGAACTTTGTTCATGTAATAATAATAAAAAATAAAAAATAAAACTTTGTAATTTGATTTAGACTAAAACCACTCTTGTGACATTGTTAACTGTGTGTACAGCATATAAAACTGTTGCTGGTGTTAATGGACCCCTGGTGATTTTGGATCACGTGAAGGTATTGGATTTCTATATTATTATTACCTTTGTTATACATCTGATCTGATTTGATTTGTATTGTATTTTAGAAACATAATGCACCAGAATCTGGCGCCACAACTCTCTGCTTACTTATTCAATATAAAAATATAAAATGTTACAATATAAAATATTTTCATATAAATTGTAATGATAACTTGCCCACATCTACACAATAACCCATCTAGCTACAGCTGTAGAGGTTTACCATTACTAAGATGTTCATTATTGTCTTTATAATTATGAATCCAGAAGCCGAGGCAATCATCTCATATGTTTGGAAAATACTGGATTACTCTGAGGTTCTTGATGTAACATTAACCTGTTGCTCAGTAGCATTCTGTATATCTGGTTTAGTTCCCCAGGTTTGCTGAGATTGTTCATCTGACTCTTCCTGATGGCACCAAGAGGAGCGGACAAGTGCTGGAGGTCACAGGCTCCAAAGCTGTGGTTCAGGTCAGGGAACGAGACCTTCTGAAACAACTAGGTTTTTTTCCTCCATTGTGGAAATTTCATCAGTAGCATACCTCATTTTTTTATTTGTAGGTTTTTGAGGGAACGTCTGGTATCGATGCCCAAAAAACCACATGTGAATTCACAGGGGACATTTTGCGTACACCTGTGTCTGAGGATATGCTAGGTAAGAATAAAAAAAGGAGACGTTCTGAAGCCATCTGATGTTTTTTTTTATCATGTGTATTTGCTAACACTAGGAGTGTATTACAGGTCGGGTCTTCAACGGGTCAGGAAAGCCGATTGATCGAGGGCCTGCGGTGCTAGCGGAGGACTACTTGGACATTATGGGTAAATTTCAATGAGGCCACGTTAATGATCATGCTCACAAATTGTCATCAGTGGCATTTTTGAGTATTGATAGTATGTGTACCATCCAATTTCCTCCTGCTTCATGTAGGTCAGCCGATTAATCCTCAGTGTCGTATTTATCCTGAGGAAATGATCCAGACAGGCATCTCTGCCATTGATGGCATGAACAGTATTGCTAGAGGCCAAAAAATTCCTATTTTCTCTGCAGCTGGCCTACCCCACAATGAGGTAAGACCCCTGTCAGTTTTTTTTAATTTGTTTGTATCATTCTTTTCTGGTTTTTATCTTAAAGGTAGGAAGGATGTTGAATATATAAAAACATGATTACATAAAAGTTGATTCTCCTTGAAAATGCAGACATGTGTTGAATTGGTTTTATTAAATAATTTTCTTTTCAGTGAGGATGCAGTGAATTAATCAAAAGTGACAGTAAACTCATTTATAGTATTGCTTTATAATTATAGTATTATTCAATGTATATTATATTTATATTTCAGATAAATGGGTCTTTTGAACTTTTTATTCATCAAATAATGCAGAGAAAAATAGATACCATGGTTTCCAAAAAAAAATCTGTTTTATACATTGCTTATAAGAAGAAATGTTTCTTGAGCAGCATATTAGAATGATTTCTTAAAGATCATGTGACAGTGAAGACTGGTGTAATGATGATGAAAATTCAGCTTTGCGTCACATAATTAAATTGTATTTTAAAATGCACTCAAATAATTAATAGTTATAATTGCAATAATTGTTATCAAATAAATGCTGCCTTGGTGATCAAAAGAAACAATGTTTTTCAAAAACATTATAAAGTCTTATTGACAACCAAACATTTGAACTGTATTGCATGTAAAATGCAATGTCGCTGTAGCAAATGTAAAAATAATAAACACCGTTAACCAGACACAGTGGCTATGTTTACATGCACACTTTTTTTTTTTTTTTTTTTAAATCGGACTGAATTCATTACGATTGATGAATCTGATTGTAGTGTTTACATGAACGCTAAATAAAGTTACCCGGTTGATGTGCGCATTTTATATGTCACAAGCTTCAAATCGGAATATATTTTTTTAGACATGCGCACACTGCTCAAATAGTGAAAGTGACATATAGATAATATTGAGTTTCTCAGTGTTTGCACATAATAACCACTCTCCTACGTGGTTTCTTTATTTGTTTTCAGCAGCAAAATTATTATATACACCTTTATGGATAAATAAACATATAAACCGCTGTTCTGCTCATATTTATCACAAAAAAAAAAAAAAAAAAAAAAGCCCCTCCCTGTGCCCAAAATGGGTTTCCTGTGGATGAGTATCCAAAACTATGCTGTGCTGCTCCACTTTACAGTTGCCGAGTGAAATGAGAGTTTTATAATGAATGGACATGCATTTATACAACACTTTATTCAAAAGGAAGAGCCGTCGTTCCGTGCGTCATACGTCATTACGTTATTTCATTGCACATGCGCAGTCCTTTCAGTTACATGGTTCAATTGATTGAGTGTTTACATGCACACTTAATCGTATTAGAAGAGGAATAAAACATCCCCTTCAATCCGATCGAAATTTAATTTGGATCGAGCTCAATCAGATCGATTAAAGTGTTTATACGAATGTTTTTCAATCCGATTGAGCCTTCAATCCGATAACAAATGGATTATTTGGGTGCATGTAAAGTAGCCAGTGGCTCAAATCAAAGGGATTTATTGTCTTTTAACCACTGCACATCTTGTACACATCTTGACTTAGTAAAATTTTGGAAAATATCCAAAATGCCCATTTTTACCAAGTCTAATGTAGTTATCTTACAGTTGAACCCTCATTGTAATGTGTGTTTTTCAGATTGCTGCACAGATCTGTCGTCAGGCGGGTTTGGTGAAGAAGTCCAAAGATGTGATGGATTACAGTGAGGAGAACTTTGCCATTGTGTTTGCTGCCATGGGGGTGAGCAACACCTCTGATTAAAAGTTAGCAATCTACATCCATACCAGTGGGATATCTTCATGACTTTACTTGTATCTTCAGGTCAACATGGAGACTGCAAGATTTTTTAAGTCTGATTTTGAAGAGAACGGATCTATGGACAACGTATGCCTCTTTTTAAATTTGGCCAATGATCCCACGTCAGTATCTTCTAAAATATTCTTCAAAGTAAAGGGATAGTTCACCAAAAAATGAAATCATGTCATCATTTATTCACCATCATGTCATTCCAAACTCATATATAGTCTTTTGGGTTTTTAAATAGGGATGGCCACTTTGGTTAATGGACCGACATCCGTTACTTTTGAACATTAACCATTAACTGATATAAGATTAGAATATTAAATTATTATTAAATAAAAATAGAATAGATAAGTGTCCATGACCCTGACGTGTGAGTTCCGCTCCTGCTAATTTTTTTTTTTTTTTTTTTTTGCCCGCTTCCGCAAACATTCCTATATTGTTTAGAATTTTCACCCTATCAATATTTGGGTATTGAAACCGCTTTTGAATGCGCGTTCGCTGTTCACTTTTGATTTTATGTCCACTCACACTCAATGTAAAGAAGCACATCTAATCTTACAAGATCAGATTTTTGTGTGGGTGAGTTCAGAGTAAATTCCAGGTATAGGTCACCATACTTTGCCACACATTACTTCACATTTTCGGAAGGTCATGCAGGTTTGGAATCACATGAATGTGAGTAAATAATGACTCAGAAATATGTATTTTGATATGACTTGGACCACAATGTTTGATTTCCTGACGCAGGATTGAACGCATCATCACCCCTCGCCTTGCACTTACCTCAGCTGAGTTTCTGGCTTACCAGTGTGAGAAACACGTGCTGGTCATATTGACAGACATGAGCTCTTATGCTGAGGCTTTACGAGAGGTACGATGTGTGAATTTATACTGGAAGCCATTAACATCAAAGTTAAACATGTTACTTAATTTTACTTAAATTTTACTTATAACCATGCATTAAACCCTATCATTTTGAAGGTCTCAGCAGCTAGAGAAGAGGTTCCTGGGCGACGTGGTTTCCCAGGTTACATGTACACTGATCTGGCAACAATATACGAGAGGGCTGGACGTGTGGAGGGACGCAATGGCTCCATCACCCAAATCCCAATCCTCACTATGCCCAACGATGGTTAGCAAACCTACTCCTACCTACTCTTGTTTTAATCCTTTAACCATCATAAAGGGTTACCTTACTTATTTTCATCACCTAAACACAGATATTACCCATCCTATTCCCGATTTAACTGGCTACATCACTGAGGGTCAAATTTATGTGGACAGGCAGCTGCATAACAGACAGGCAAGAAACAAGCTTACAGTCTGAACATTAGTTATATAGTATGATTGAATCTCGTGTGTTGTTTCATAGTAATTGTTGATATTTCTGTGCAGATCTATCCTCCTATCAATGTACTACCTTCTTTGTCTCGACTGATGAAGTCAGCCATTGGTGAAGGAATGACACGCAAAGACCACTCAGATGTTTCTAATCAGCTGGTAAGTATGGACCTAAATTATTTTCATATTCATATTAATCAAAAGTGTTTTTGAATGAAGCCTCTTATGCTAATTAAGGCTGCATTTATTTGATCAAATTACTATATAGTTTTAAAGGGGTCATCGGATGCTAAATTAACTTTTAGATGTTTTTTAACATAAATGTGTGTTGGAAGTGTATGTACACATCTATATTATAATGATAAAAATCCACCCAGTGGTTTTTATCTAATTCCTAAAAATAATGTCCCCTTTTTCAAATCAGGCCATTCTCAGTTGCTCCCACGATTGTTGATTGACAGTGCCATCTTACCTTAGACCTGCCCTGTGTGAGTTGTCACAATCCGACCACAATTGTTTCACTGCCCGAGCAGATGTAGATAAGAATGGCTCCGTAGAGATTGAGGTGTTTTATTGTTAAATGTAATAATGAACATAGCAGTGGTCATTTACTCCCCACATCTGAGCCACTGAAGATGCAGTGGATTACTTTTGTTTGTTAAGGGAATGTGCCCCCAATCTACCTAAATGTATATACACTAGGGCTGCATGATGTGTCATTTAAGCATCGATATCACAATGTATGAATCCACGATAGTCACATCCCAGGATGTGCGATGTAGGCTGTCGTAGTTGATCCGTTATTCATTAACTGTACGGGCCAGCTGCTCCCCGGCCCTTGATGAATGTGATTCGCGGGTTAATTGCACAGCT